>NC_134356.1:245902570-246202570 GCF_048569485.1 Anomaloglossus baeobatrachus
TTTGATTTCCACCACATATGAGGTGTCTGTGTACTCAGGAGAAATTGCATAATACATTTTATGGTGCAATTTTTCCTGATACCCTTGTGAAAAAAAAGCTACCTGGTTGAAGTAACATTTAAAAAAAAATTTTTTTTTTACTTTCACGGCTCAACTCTATTAACTTTTGGGAAGCCCCCAGAGGCTCAAAGTGCTCAATAAACATGTAGATAAATTCCATGAGGGGTCTAGTTTCCAAAATGGGGTCACATGTGGGGGAGCTCCACTGTTTCGGCACCTCAGGGGCTCTCCAAACCCAACATGGTGCGGCTAACGATTCCAGCTAATTTTCTATTCAAAAAAGTCAAATGGCGCTCCTTCCCTTCCGAGTCCTGCCATGCGCCCAAACAGTGGTTTTTCGCCACATATCAGGTATCTGCATGCTCAGTAGAAATTGCCGAACAAATTTTGGGGGTTCATTTAATCCTGCTACCCTTGTGAATATGCAATATTTGAGGCTAAATTAACATTTTTGTTACAAAAAGTAAAATGTTCATTTTTTCCTTCCACATTGCTTTAGTTACTGTGAAGCACCTGAAGGGTTAATAACCTTCTTGAATGTGGTTTTGAGTAGCCTCAGGGGTGCCGTTTTTGGAGTGGTGTCACTTTTGGGTGTTTTGTATCATGTAGACCTTTCAAAATCGCTTCAAATGTGATGTGGTCCCTAAAAAAAGTGGCTTTGAAAATTTTGTTGTAAAAATGAGAACTTGCTCATAAACTTTGAACCCCTATAACTTCCTTAAATTTTTTTTTTGTTTTCCCAAAATTGTTCTGATGTAAAGTAGACATGTGGGAAATGTTATTTATTAATTATTTTGTGTCATATGTCTCGTTGGTTTTAGAGCATAAAAATTAAAAGTTTGAAAATTACAAAATTTTCAAAATTTTCGCGAAATTTCTGTTTTTTTCACAAAGAAACGCAAAAAATATCGGCCTAAATTTACCACTAACATAAAGCCCAATTTGTCACGAAAAAACAATCTCAGAATCACCGGGATCCGTTGAAGTGTTCCAGAGTTATAACCTCATAAAGTGACACTGGTCAAAATTGCAAAAAATGTCCTGGTCTTTAGGGTCAAAATAGGCTTGGGGCTGAAGGGGTTAAAAGGGGTTCTTTGGTGAAAACAAGTTACCATATTTTTCAGATTATAAGACTCACTTTTCCTCCCAAAAATTTGGGAGTAAAATTAGGGGTGCGTCTTAAAATCCAAATATAGCATACTGGAGGGGTGGTGGAGAAGGGTCATTGGAGGCAGGACAATGCTGTACTGTTCTGTACGGCACCCGGCGCTGCCTGGCGAGACTCTGTGCGGCTGTCCAGCGAGGCTCTGTGCGCCCCCCTGGCGAGGATCTGTGCGGCCACCCGGCGCTGCCCGGTTGGGATCTGTACAGAGGCCAGTGCTGCTGTGTGCTGGTGCTCAAAATGTCAACGGTAAGTTCTTCAAATAATGGCGCCAAGAGTCGATGCGTGCGCGGATGGAGCTCTCGGCTCAAGTTCTCATCCGCGCAAGCGCCAACTGCGGCTGCCATATCTTTGCAGCCCGCACCGCCGACATTTTCAGAATGGCCAGTGCCCGCAGCGAGCACCAGCACACAGCACCACCGGTCGCCCCAGCACACTGCAGCGCCGGCTGCCCCAGCGCATAGCACCACCAGACACCCTAACACACAGCAGCGACGTCCACACCAGCACACAGCAGCACCGGCCTCCCCAGCACAGCTCCACAGTGAGCATCTGGGCCCCCTCTGCACCGCCCGCAGGAATGACTGGCTCCACCACCACCACTGCCTCCTGTGACCCAAACTCCACCACTGCCGCTGCCCCCCTCCGGTAAGACATCATCGGATTATAAAACAGACACCAGATTTTATTTTTATTTTACTTTTTTTACTCTAAATTTGGGGAGCGCCTTATAATCTGGTGCGTCTTATAAAACGAAAAATATGGTATCACAAATCCATGGGATCCATAGGATCAGTGATAACTTATTAATTTGTGGAATCCCAACATTGGAAACCGCACTAATCATAAGAATATGGAACCTTTATCCCTGACAGAGCACTTTTAATCCCTTTTTAAAATGCAGCGGCAGGTCGGACGTGTGACTGCATCTCCATTCATCTTCCTTGGGGTTGCCAGAAAAAGTGAAGTGCAGCACTGGCAGTCACTAGGGCAATGAATGGATCAGTGGTCGAGTCGTACACAAGTTCTAATCTAAAGGGGATAAAAGTTCCAGATGCTGCCAATCGCAGCAGGTCCCAGCAGTCGGACCCCCAACAATCCATAAGTTATCACTTATCCTGTGGAGAAGCGATGACTTGTTTTCACTGCATAACACCTGTAAGTGCATCTCGGCTGCTGTGCCACTTCCAAGTATTACATGTCAAATAGAAAGAAAAAATCTCCCAATTAATATCAGAGAGAACAAATGACCTCCATGCACAAACACAATTCACTATATCAAAACCAATAATACCACATACAGGGAACAAATACCCCCACTCCATGACTAGACCAGATATTTCCATCACATAGTGACCAAATAATACCACATACAAGGGACAAATACCACCATACCATGACCAGACCACATAATACCACCACATAGTGACCGAATAATACCACATACAAAAGAGAAATATCGCCAAACCATGACAGGAACACATATTACCACTGTATGGTGACCAAATAGTATCACATACAAGGGTCAAATACCATCACACATGACCAGACAACATCATATCACTACATAGTGACCAAATAATACTACAATAATGATCATGAAGAATAATAAAAAAAATCACAATACTAATAATACTAGCATTACCACCATTATACTCAGGGGCTCTAAATATAGTGTATAGTGTACAGGTAATACAGAGATCACAGATGAAATTATACACAAGTGCGCTAAATATAGTGTACTGTATTTTCCGGACTATAAGACGCACTTTTATAGTCTGAATGTAGGGCTGCGGGGAATGAGGGTGCTAAGGTGGAGTGGGTCATCGGCGGCATGCTCAGGCTGTAGCAGCACCTGCCGTGACCACGTTGGCCCGCTCATTTCATATGCATGGCTCCTCCCACGCATCATCTCTCAGCGCTGAAGCCGGCACTAACAGGTGGGCGGGATGATGGGTGGGGGGTGCGCACATAGTAAACAGCCGGCCCGCACATGATCACCCCTGGCAACTACAGCTTGGAGTGATCATGTGTGGCTGTATTCACAGCCCCCCGCGTATCATCATCAGCGCGGGGGGCAGTGAATAAGTAGGGTATATTCACCGTTCCCCTGCAGGTTCACGATGTCCTCTGTCTGCCGGCCAGCTGATCTGTGTAGAGAGCGGTGAGCACAGCAATGACGTCATCCCTGTGCATCGCTAGTCTCCACACGCATCACCGGGCCGGCAGACAGGAGGACATCGCGATGCTGCAGGAGAAAGGCTCCACACAGGTTCGCAGTGCTGCTGCTGACACAGAGAGGAAGATGATCGATGTTGCAGGGAATGAGGAAAGGTGAGTATAAACGTTAATTTTTTTTCTGTGACATACTACACAGGCCATATAGCAGGATGGGCTATATAGCAGGATGAGGGCATATACAAGGATGGGGGTATATTATGAGCAGGATGGGGGTATATAGCAGGATGGGAGAATATAGCAGGATGGGGCTATATAGCAGGATGGGGGTATATAGCAGGATGGGGGTATATAGCAGGATGGGGGTATATTGCAGGATGGGGGTATATAGAAGGATGGGTTATTTAGCAGAATTGGGCTATATAGCAGGATGGGGGTATTTAGCAGGATGGAGCTATATAGCAGGATGGGGATATTTAGCAGGATGCGGATATTTAGCAGGATGAGGATATATAGCAGGATGGGAGTATATAGCAGGATTGGGGTATATAGCAGGATGGGGGTATATAACAGGATGGGGGTATATAACAGGATGGGAGTATATAGCAGGATGGGAGTATATAGCAGGATGGGAGTATTTATCAGGATGGGGGCTATACCAGGATGAGGGACATATATACAAGGATGGGGATCATACACAAGGCAGGAGGATCATTACCAGGATGGAGTACCTTCGTAGAGAATTTGGGGACATTACCCTCATAACAGTGTCAGCAGCAGATCCTGGCCCATAACAGTGTGTCAAGACTACATTTTTTGCTTAAAATGTTATTTTCCTATTTTCCTCCTCTAAAACCAGGGTGCGTCTTATGGTCCAGGGAGTCTTATAGTCCGAAAAATATGGTATATACAGTAATAAGTGTAAATGTAATACACTAACTTGCGATTGATGTCTTAATCCGGTGTAGACCACTATCACTTCTTCCAGCCAGACTTGTATCTGCAGAAAATAACATGCAGACATTTATAACTAATCACTTCTAGAGCACATTTCCCACTCCTTCCCAATTCACTCTACACTGAGCCACATAAAGAAAAAAAAAGCGACATAGTGCCACCCTACACAGTAAGGCTATGTTCACACATTGCATTTTCTTAGGCTGTGTCCGCACTTTGCGTTGAGGTAGTTGCAGTTCTAAACGCATCCTCTGGCAGAAATTGCTTTTGCCAAAGTTGCTTTTGACCACGCGATAAATTCGTTTGCGTATTTACCGCGTATTAGCCGCGTTTTTAGCGCTTTTTACATGCTTTTCCATTGCTTAAAGTCAGATGCGTTTTGATTACAAAGACACTACTAAATAAAGTATTAACATTATGAAAAAAGGGAAAAAAAGTTAAAACAAATATAATTTATTAAATCATAATGAAAAAAGTTATATTTAATATAATTATAGTGGTTTTATACTATATTTGGCTAAAATATCAATAAATTAATATTTTTCATTAATTTAATTGTAGGACTATGTGTGTGTGTAAAGGGACATATCATTCCATTATTTTGATGTCCTAAACGCATGTTTTCTGCAGCTAAAAAGCAGGTAAAACGCTGGAATTTTGATGTTTCTTGCTTTTTGATACTTCTCATTGACTTCAATGTTAGCAAAACGCAGCCCAAATGGCAAAAACAATTGACATGCTGCTTCTTTGAACACAGAGTTTTTGCCCAAAATTATGCCAATTAAACGTAGCGTTTTGAACTGGAAAGTGCGCACAAGAAAGCCCCATTTTCCATAGACTTTGCTGGAAAATCAAAACGCAAGCATTTTGGCATGAAAACGCTGCAGTTCAAAACGCTGCGGAAAATCTGCTGAAACGCAAAGTGCGGACATAGCCTTATGCAAATAAAAGCTGCTTTTTGCAAAACCAGCAAAAGATGTCAGATTTCAGAAATACTGAACTGGAAAACTGCAGCAAGTCAATCCTTTCAGCATTTTTTCACTATAGAAAGCAATAAGCGTGCAAAAACGCTGCAAGTAATGCAACCGTGCATTTTTGCTGCTTTTTGGCTAATTAATTTAACTTTATTGAACATGTATTGTAGACAAATGACACATATAAACTGTACCAAAAATGTAGCAAATAAAGCAGCAAAACCTGCTTTTTATAAGTAGGCTCTTATTGCCAAGAAAGCAGGTTTTACCTGAAGAAAAAGCAGCAAAAAAGCAACATGTGAACATAGACTAACAGGACCTCCCTTTGTTCCTGCCATGGAAATAGTATCTGCAAAGTAAGGGCTCACACACGTTTGCATATAACTCGGACAAGTGCTGCCTGATGTTTTATTGGATAACACTCGCTATAATGTTATATTACGCAGCAGCGCTGATCAGTGTTTTTTTCCTTATGCCGATTTGGCATGAGAATAAAATACTCACTGCATGCTGTGATTGGCAGCTTATATTGGACGGCGTACACCCATACAAGTCTAGGGGTGTGCAAAATATCAGACTCCAGTGATGTCATTTGAGTGCAGTTTGATATATGCCGAGCCCGAGACCAATGGATAAATTATTATCACCATCTTCATCGCACCTGTGATCTGATTCTCGCATGTGACAGAATCGGAGCTCAGTGGATAACACTCAACTAACATTTGCAGCAGAGCTTGATCCTAGTGTCATTTATATATAGCATTCGATTCTCTTGTATGAGAGAACATACACCAGTGTGAGCGAGCCCTAAAAGATATTATATTAGAGCAGTAATAATGTCTTCTAATTGGCTCCCAAAGTAATAATGTCCCCCAAAAGCCACCATAGACTAATAATGTATGCTGCTCATCCTAGGTTCTTCATTTACTTGTGTTCCCTATCATGTAATAATTAGTGATGAGCGAGTACTAAAAAGCTCAGGTGCTCGAGGCTCGGGCCGAGCATCCCAAGATACTCGTGTACTCGGCCCGAGCACCGAGCCCAATGTTATCTTATGGGAGACCCGAGTATTTTTATGAAATGACCCCCGGCAGCATGTAGAAACCCTAAAAATGTCACAAAAGTCTCAGAAGAGTGCTCAAATGACATGGCAACAGCATGGGGAAGACCCCTTGAAGCATTTATCACTCAAAAGTCACAGCTGTGAACAATTTTGTCCGCGTTTTACGCCATTTTTACGGACTCACCAGAAAACCTTCCAAAATTACACCAAAATGAATTTTCATGGCGGAAATGTTAAGGGCACATACCCAATAGTGAGATAGAGCTGGTGTATGTTACTTTTGGAGATTACATGAAAGATTTTACGTGAAAACATTGTGTGGCACTTCGATGTCCCTGAGAAGAGACGTACATGAAGGCCTCTTGAGTCTAATGTGCCCATTTTGAGGAAGTGGGTCTATTGTAGTATAGCCCTTTGGCAGGGCAGCCAAAAATTGGGAGGCTCCACATTGTCCCTGGATAGAGACGTGCATGAGGGCCTGTAAACCTGAAGTGCCCATTGTAAGGAAGTGGGTCTATTGTAGTATAGCCCTTTGGCAGGGCAGCCAAAAATTGGGAGGCTCCACGTTGTCCCTGGATAGAGACGTGCATGAGGGCCTGTAAACCTGAAGTGTCCATTGTCAGGAAGTGGGTCTATTGTAGTATAGCCCTTAGGCAGGGCAGCCAAAAATTGGGGGGCTCCACATTGTCCCTGGATAGAGACGTGCATGAGGGCCTGTAAACCTGAAGTGTCCATTGTCAGGAAGTGGGTCTATTGTAGTATAGCCCTTAGGCAGGGCAGCCAAAAATTGGGAGGCTCCACATTGTCCCTGGATAGAGACGTGCATGAGGGCCTGTAAACCTGAAGTGTCCATTGTCAGGAAGTGGGTCTATTGTAGTATAGCCCTTAGGCAGGGCAGCCAAAAATTGGGAGGCTCCACATTGTCCCTGGATAGAGACGTGCATGAGGGCCTGTAAACCTGAAGTGTCCATTGTCAGGAAGTGGGTCTATTGTAGTATAGCCCTTAGGCAGGGCAGCCAAAAATCGGGAGGCTCCACATTGTCCCTGGATAGAGACGTGCATGAGGGCCTGTAAACCTGAAGTGTCCATTGTCAGGAAGTGGGTCTATTGTAGTATAGCCCTTAGGCAGGGCAGCCAAAAATTGGGAGGCTCCACGTTGTCCCTGGATAGAGACGTGCATGATGGCCTCAAAACATTGTTCCCATTGCAAAGGAGCGGGTCTCCTGTCGTTGTAATGTCCATTCTGAAAGAATGGGCGAAAAAATTTACCACTGGGCGTATACCTGAAACAACGGCCTAACTATTGTAACGGTCATCATGGTGGCGCATGAGGAGAAGGAGGAGCAGTCCAGCGATTATCCAAAGTCCAGAAGTGTGTACCCATGGGTGAGTGGAGGTACATGGCAAATTACCGTTACAAACTTTAAATTCCACTCTCATTTGCTGGTGGTGTGGTGAAGTCTGGCCCAATCCAACCCTTGTTCATCTTGATCAGAGTCAGCCTGTCAGCATTTTCAGTTGACAGGCGGGTGCGTTCATCTGTAATGATTCCACCTGCGGCACTAAAAACACGCTCTGACAAAACGCTAGCGGCAGGGCAGGCCAGGACTTCCAAGGCATAGAGAGCCAATTCATGCCTCGTGTCCAGCTTGGATACCCAATAATTGTAAGGCACAGAGGAATGTCGGAGTACAGTTGTTCGATCTGCAAGATACTCCTTGAGCATCTGGGCAAACTTAGGATTTCTTGTGGCACTACCCCGCACCTCAGGGGCTGTGGTACGTGAAGGGCTGAGAAAACTGTCCCACATCTTAAAGACTGTTCCCCTACCTCTGGCGGATTGGACTTGTGCCCCTCTCGGCTGTACGCCTTGGTTGTCCACTGATTCCTGACCTATGCCGCTAGCGTTTTGTGAGGGGAATGCTTTGCCTACTTCCGTGACTATGGCCTTCCGGAACTGCTGCATTTTGGCTGACCTCTCCGCCTCGGGAATAAGAGACATAAAGTTCTCCTTGTAGCGTGGGTCTAACAGTGTTACCAACCAGTAATGATTGTCGGCCAAAATGTTCTTAACGCGAGGGTCACGAGACAGGCAGCTTACCATAAAGTCAGCCATGTGCGCCAGACTCTTAACAGCCAGTACTTCAGTATCCTGACCAACACGATGACTGAACATGCTGTCCTCCTCCTCCTCCTCCTCATCTACCCTGTCCTCTGGCCAGCCACGCTGAACCGAGGATATGACTGGTGTGCATGTCATATCCTCAATTTGGCCGGAGAGTTGATCCATGTCTTCATCCTCCTCCTCGTCATAGTCCTCCACTGCACGTTGTGATGAGACGAGGCTGGGCTGTGTGTTATCACCCACACCCACTACTGTTTCTTGCTCCAACTCATCGCGCTCCGCCTGCAATGCATCATGTTTGTTTTTGAGCAGAGACCGTTTTAGAAGGCAGAGAAGCGGTATGGTGACGCTAATAATGGCGTCATCACCACTCGCCATCTTGGTGGAGTCCTCAAAGTTTTGGAGGATGGTACATAGGTCGGACATCCATCTCCACTCCTCAGGTGTTATGTGTGGAGTTTGACCTATTTCCCGACGGCTTAGGTGATGCAGATACTCAACAACTGCCCTCTTCTGCTCACATATCCTGACCAACATGTGCAGAGTTGAATTCCAACGCGTGGGGACATCACACACCAGTCTGTGAGCCGGAAGATGCAAACGGCGCTGAAAGCCGGCAAGGCCGGCTGAAGCAGTAGGTGACTTTCGAAAATGTGCAGACAGGCAGCGAACTTTTACCAGCAGATCAGACAGCTCTGGGTATGACTTTAGAAACCGCTGAACCACGAGATTGAGCACATGGGCCACGCATGGAACATGTGTCAGCTGGCCTCGCCTCAAAGCCGCCACCAGGTTCCGGCCATTGTCACACACGACCTTTCCTGGCTTTAGGTTCAGAGGTGTGAGCCAGTGATCTGCCTGCTGTTTCTGAGCTGTCCACACCTCTTCTGCATTGTGGGGTTTGTCACCTATGCAGATTAGCTTCAGCACAGCCTGTTGCCGCTTCGCCGAGGCAGTGCTGCAGTGCTTCCAGCTTGGGACTGGTGTGGAGGGTAAAGTGGATGAGGATGCGCAGGAGGAGGAGGAGGCTGAAGAGCATGACATTCCGGAGCTGTAGAGTGTGGGTGAAACCCTGACTGAGGTAGGGCCTGCAAACCTTGGTGTGGGAAGGACGTGTTCCGTCCCTCGGTCAGACTGGGTCCCAGCTTCCACAATATTAACCCAGTGTGCCGTCAACGAGATGTAGCGGCCTTGCCCACAAGCACTTGTCCACGTGTCTGTGGTTAGGTGGACTTTGGGTGAAACAGCGTTGTTCAGGGCACGTGTGATGTTTTGTGACACATGGTTATGCAATGCGGGGATGGCACACCGGGAGAAATAGTGGCGACTGGGGACCGAGTAACGTGGGACAGCTGCCGCCATCAGGTCGCGGAATGCTTCTGTCTCCACCAGCCTAAAAGGCAACATTTTCAGCGCAAGCAGTCGCGAAATGTTAGCATTTAGAACTGTGGCATGTGGGGCGTTGGCAGTGTATTTGCGCCTGCGTTCAAAGGTTTGCTGAATGGATAACTGAACGCTGCGCTGGGACAAGGACGTGCTTGATGATGGTGTTATTTCTGCGTAGGCAACTGCAGGTGCAGGACCGGAGGAGGCTTGTTCGCAGGCAGCATGGACAGGGGATTGGCTTGCATGCACAACAAGCAAAGACGTAGCAGTGACATCAGCAAACACTGCTCCTCGACTCTGTTGTACTTCCCACAAAGTCGAGTGCTTGGCTGACATGTGCCTGATCATGCTGGTGGTGGTCAGGCTGCTAGTTTTGGTACCCCTGCTGATGCTGGCACAGCAGGTGTTGCAAATGGCCTTTTTAGAATCATCTGGAGCAACTTAAAAAACTGCCAGACTCGGAAAGACCTAACATTTGTACAGGCACCTTGTGTCGTGTTGTTGTTCCGGGGAACGGTTGCCTGACTTCTGCCTGGAGCCACCACCCTGCTTCTTACTGCCTGTTGGGATGCTACGCCTCCCTCCCCCTGTTCACTGCTGTCCTCGCTCTGCATATCCTCCTGCCAGGTTGGGTCAGTTACTGGATCATCCACCACGTCGTCTTCCTCTTCCGCACCCTGCTCCTCCTCCTGACTTCCTGACAATTATGTCTCATCATCGCCCACCCCTTGTTGAGACACGTTGCCAACTTCGTGAGAACGTGGCTGCTCAAATATTTGGGCATCTGTACATACGATCTCCTCATGACCCACTTCAACATGAGCTGGCGAGAGGCCAGAATGTGCGAATGGAAACGTGAACAGCTCTTCCGAGTGTCCAAGTGTGGGATCAGTAATGTCCGAGGACATGTACTCAGCCTTGTGGTAGGAAGGAGGATCAGGTTCTGAAATGTGCGGTGCAGTATCACGGCTACTGACACTTGACCGTGTGGAAGACAGAGTGTTTGTGGTGGTGCCAATCTGACTGGAAGCATTATCCGCTATCCAACTAACAACCTGTTGACACTGGTCTTGGTTCAAGAGCGGTGTACTGCTGCGGTCCCCAAGAATTTGGGACAGGACGTGCGAGCGAGTAGATGTGGCCCTTTGTTGTGGCGAAATTAGAGCTTGCCCACGACCTCAGCCTCTGCCTGCACCACCATCACGTCCACTTCCTTGTTCGTTGCCAACGCCCTTGCGCATTTTGCAATGCTGTGCTGACGTGTATTCACCAGACTTGTGCGTTATATCCAAGTTTGTGCAAAACGCACACAAGTGCACCTGTACGCTGCCACCGACAGGCACACACGTGCGGTTTTTAAATGCAAGCACGGACGCACTAAGAACCTAACAGGTTTTTAGGAGCGACAATTACTGAGAAGTCTGACACTATCAGACACTGCTGACTGACGTGTATTATACACTAGACTTGTGCGTTATATAATAGTTTGTGCAAAACGTGCACCTGTACGCTGCCACCGACAGGCACACACGTGCGGTTTTTAAATGCAAGCACGGGCGCACTAAGAACCTAACAGGTTTTTAGGAGCGACAATTACTGAGAAGTCTGACACTATCAGGACTGTTTTAGACTGTGTACACCAGCCCCAGATATGATGAAGGCTGGTATACGGTCACCACTAGGAATGGCTGTATACCCTGCCTGCCTGCCTGTATACTGCTACAATAGTCCTGACAAGGACTCTTCTGGTCACTAGCCTGTATTCCGACCTGGCTATACCCTGCCTGTATACAGCAACAATAGTCCTGAGAAGGACTCTGCTACTGTACTCCGACCTGGCTATACCCTGCCTGCCTGTATACAACTATAATAATCCTGAGAAGGACTTCTGGTCACACTGTTTGCAGCCCTGCTACGGAAATAACTATAAAGGGCCGCAAACCTTTCCCTGAAGCAGCAACACTCTCCCTGCACTGACTGTCTGGATGGCTGTGTGCAGAGCACAGCGCGCCCGCCGGTATAAAGGCTCGGTCACGCTGTGCAGGCCGGCCAATCACTGCAATTCCACAACTAACAGGGCTGTGGCATTGCAGTGGTCTGCCAGCCAATCCCTGCATGAGGGCTGGCTCTCAAAAGAGCGCCAACATGCAGGGATGAAGACCACGAGTACAGCACGAGTATCGCGAGATTGCTCGGTCCCTGCCGAGTAGCCCGAGTACAGTGATACTCGTGCGAGTATCGAGTAGTAACAAGCATACTCGCTCATCACTAGTAATAATGTTAAAGTGGTTATTCGGTCTATAATGAAAACTCTGCAGTCACTCTGTGTGCCACTCTATGTGACTGCAGACTTGTGAATGCTCCAGCGCATGTGTTGTACCCTGCGAGGATTTGTCAGTGTCAGGATTGGGAACCATGACCAACTATGCAATATGCACAATCTCAGCCAGGACCCGACTACTGAATGGAACCTTTCTCAGTGCAAGTGTAGCCCCCTATAGACAGTATAAGCCATCACATAGCCCCCTACATAAAGTATGAGTGCACACATAGCCCCTTATAAACAGCATGAGTCACCACATAGCCTACTATACAAATCAGGAGCTCCCACATAGCATATTATATATAGCATGCACCAACACACATCCTCCTATATACAGTGTGAGCCCCCACATAGCCTCCTATATACAACATGAGTCCCACACCTCCTCCTATAAACAGCATGAACCCTGAAACATCCTCCTATAGACAGTGTGCAGAATTATTATGCAAATGAGTATTGTGATCACATGATAAGTTTTATACATGTTGTCCTACTCCAAGCTGTATAGGCTTGAGAGCCAACTACCAATTAAGTAAATCAGGTGATGTGCATCTCTGTAATGAGGAGGGGTGTAGTGTAATGACATCAACACCCTATATAAGGTGTGCTTAATTATTAGGCAACTTCCTTTCCTTTGGCAAAATGGGTCAGAAGAGAGATTTGACGGGCTGTGAAAAGTCCAAAATTGTGAGATGTCTTGCAGAGGGATGCAGCAGTCTTGAAATTGCCAAATTTTTGAAGCATTATCACCGAACAATCAAGCGTTTCATGGCAAATAGCCAACAGGGTTGCAAGAAGCGTGTTGGGCACAAAAGGCGCAAAATAACTGCCCATTAAATGAGGAAAATCAAGCGTGAAGCTGCAAAGATGCCATTTGCCACCAGTTTGGCCATATTTCAGAGCTGCAACATTACTGTAGTATCAAAAAGCATAAGGTGTGCCATACTCAGGGACATGGCCAAGGGAAGAAATAGAGATGAGCGAACCGGCCGTGGTTCGGCTCGAGTTCGGTTCATCGAACGGAGGTCCCGTTCGAGTTCGGTTCGTCGAACGTTCGAAGAACCAAACTCGAACCTATAGGATATAATGGGAGGCAATCACAAACAAATAAAAATGCATTATAAATGTACACATACAGTTAATAAACAATGCCATAACACTTACCGGTCCCCGCGATCCCTCCTGCACTCTGTCTCCTGCCGCTATTCCATCCGATGATCGCTGAATCCTCCTGGTGACCAGCACTGCCAGCAGTGATGCAGGACCTATCGTGACGTCAAAATAGCCATGTGACCAGTCACGTGGCTATTATCTCATTGGCTACAGACTGGTCACATGACTATGACGCGTCATGTAGGACCTGCGAGTGCATCTCTCCGGTACACGGTGCACATTTGTGTATCGCCGTGTACCGGCGATATGCTCTAGCACACGGTCGACTCCCCGTTCCGTTAGGGACTGGCTGACACAGCCGGTCATTAACGGAGATCACCGTTGCCATAGCAACGCAGTTAGCGGTGACGTCACCGCTAACCACGGCTCCGGGAGCACCGTTGCTATGGTAACGCGTCTGTCAGCGTTACCGCTGTTACCGCTAGCAGCACTGATCTCTCACGGAGTGAAGGCTGCACGCTGCTTCCCGTGGAGCCTTCACTCCGTGAAGGCTCCACGGGAAGCAGCGTCTTCCCCCATGAAGCAGTGATGTAGCAGAGCTGCATTTGTTGAACGAGAAAGACAGAAGACCATGGATCATGGAGAGCTGACAGGGGGTAATAAAGATGGAGTCTCTAATGTGTCTGTGTATTTATTTGTATTATTAAAGTATTTTTTCTCTGTGTGGTGTCTTTTTTTTAACCCTTTATTGGAGATTCTTAATGGCCGGGTCAAACGTGCCTGACATTAAGAATCTCTGGCTTAATACTGGCTAGTAAAACAAAGCCAGTATTAACTCATGATTACCCAACAAGCCACCCGGCTCCAGGGCTGTTGGAAGAGTTGGATACAGCGCCAGATGATGGCGCTTCTATGAGAGCGCCATTTTCTGGGACGGCTGCGGACTGAAATTCGCAGCAGAGGCGCCTAGAAACCTCGGGCTAACCTGTGCTGCGGATTCCAATCCCCAGCTGCCTAGTTGTACCTGGCTGGACACAAAAATGGGGCGAAGCCCACGTCATTTGTTTTTTAAATATTTCATGAAATAAGTGAAATAATTAAAAAAAACGGGCTTCCCTATATTTTTGGTTCCCAGCCGGGTACAAATAGGCAACTGGGGGTTGGAGGCAGCCCGTGGCTGCCTGCTGTACCTGGCTAGCATACAAAAATATGGCGAAGCCCATGTCATTTTTTTAGTGGGCAAAAAACTTCTGCATACAGTCCTGGATGGAGTATGCTGAGCCTTGTAGTTCTGCAGCTGCTGTCTGCTCTTCTCCATACAGACAGACAGCAGCTGCAGAACTACAAGGCTCAGCATACTCCATCCAGGACTGTATGCAGAAGTTTTTTGCCCCCTGAAAAAATTATGTGGGCTTCGCCATATTTTTGTATGCTAGCCAGGTACAGCAGGCAGGTACGGCTGCCCCCAACCCCCAATTGCCTATTTGTACCCGGCTGAGAACCAAAAATAAAGGGAAGCCCTTTTTTTATTATTTCATGAATTTCATGAAATAATTAGAAAACAAATGACGTAGGCTTCGCCCCATTTTTGTGTCCAGCCAGGTACAACTAGGCAGCTGGGGATTGGAATCCGCAGCACAGGTTGGCCTGAGCTTTCTGGGCCCCACTGCTGCGAACTGCAGTCTGCAGCCGCCTCAGAAAATGGCATTTTCATAGAAGCGCCATCTTCTGGCGCTGTATCCAACTCTTCCAGCACCTGCCTGCTATACCTGGCTAGCGTACAAAAATATGGCGAAGCTCAAGTCTTTTTTTTTGTAGTTTTTTGGCAAAAAAAATAAAAAATGCTTCCCTGGATTTTACATTGCCAGTGAAGGTAACACCAAGCAGTGGGGGTTAGCAGCCAGTAGCTGCTTGGATTACCCTTAGCTAGCAATACAAAAAATGCAGCGGGAGCCCATATATATTTTTTTTAATTATTTATTTAAATAACTAAAAACAAAATGGGCTTCCCTGTATTTTGATTGCTGGACTGTATTTTGATTGCTGGACATCACAGTGCTGTAAAAATAAATCTTTAAAAAAAATGACGTAGTGCTCCGGAGTACCCGGAGGAAACCCACGCAAACACGGGGAGAACATACAAACTCCTTGCAGATGGTGTCCTTGGTGAGAATTGAACCCAGGACCTCAGCGCTGCAAGACTTCAGTGCTAACCACTGAGCCACCGTGCCGCCCATTTAGCTTACAGATGCATAACCACCACTCACTGTGTCTGAACACAGGAAGCTGAGCTGACAGCCGCTCTGTGCATGCAGCAGCGTCTATTGTGAAGGAGAGGGCCGTGGGGGGATCAACGCTGCACAGGTACCGTGGGACACCGGGGAACACCGGTGGGGTTATAGGGGGTGACCTGGCAGGGCCTAGGGAGGAGTTTTCTGTCGCATGTGTCATGGCACATGCGACAGAAATCAGAGGAGTAGGGTGAATGCGGCCGGCGCGCTGCTGTGCGCGCGGCCATCTTGGATTTCTGGGAGGGCATCAGGGGGGGCACTTTGGCGACACTGGGGGACCGGAGGGGACCGGGGAGGAGATTTATCATGTTTGTTCATGCCAGATGGGAGATAAATAATTTTTTACCGGCGCTGTCATTTACTGTAACGTGATCATCGGTGTACGGTGTATACCTGTGATCACATGAGCGGGGACCGGAAAAATCGTCCTGAATCATGATCTCCAGGGTCTCAGCTAGCCCTGAAACCCCGGAGATTTTCTGATGCCGGGGGGCGTTATTCACTTATTTCTGCCTGCTGTTTATAAACGGCAGATCAGAATAAGGCTACATTAACACGACCGATCCCTTTTTGCGGTCTGCAAAAAACAGTCCGTTTTTTTTCACGGGTGCATCCATGTGGCATCCGTTTCCGTTCCGTAGACGGTCCGTATGTCATCTTTTTGTCATCCGTGTGCCTTCCGTTTTTTTTTGTGTACTGCAAAAAAACTGAAGGAGGGTAAATGCATAAATTTACCCAGGATCCATAGCTTCATCCTACATGAGGCGGTCACATGTTCACTCCAGTGCCATTTTCTACTGCTTTTCACAGCGTAGAGCGCTCTGGTGATTTTCTTATGCTTGTGCACTTCATATCAGTCTTTTCTGTCATTATAATGGCAGAAAGACATATAATGTTCCACTCTCCTGCATTTTGTAATTTTGCACCCTTTGGTGCCTTTCATGTGGCACTAAGGGGTGCTTAGCTTTGTATTTAGCCAAAAAAAATGAAAAGAAAAAATGACGTAGGGTTCCCCCTATTTTTGTAGCCAGCTAGGGTAAAGCAGATGGCTGCAGCCTGCAGACCACAGCTGGCAACCTCACCTTGGCTGGTAATCCAAAACTGAGGGCACCCCACGCTGTTATTTTAAATTAAATAATTAATTTAAAAAAAACACGTAGGGGTCCCCCCAAAATTGGATCACCAGCCAAGGTAAAGCAGACAGCTGTGGTCTGATATTCTCAGACTAGGGAGGTCCATGGTTATTGGACTCTCCCCAGCCTAAAAATAGCAGGCCGCAGCTGCCCCAGAAGTGGCGCATCTATTAGATGTGCCAATCCTGGTGCTTCGCCCCAGCTCATCCCGTGCCCTGGTGCGGTGGCAAACGGGGTAATATATGGGGTTAATACCAGATGTGTAATGTCACCTGGCATCAAGCCCTGGGGTTGGTGAGGTCAGGCGTCTATCAGATACCCGACATCACCAACCCAGTCAGTAATAAAAAAAAATAGACGACAAACACATTTTTATTTGAAAAAACACTCCCCAATACATTCCCTCTTTAACCAATTTATTAGAAAGAAAAACAAATCCAGGTCTGGTGTAATCCAAGGGGTTGCCATGACGATCCACACTGTCCCAGTCAATGAAGAGCAGGATGTTCCCCATTGGCTGGGAGAGCAGTGCAGTGACCTGAGCTAACATCAATGGGTCAGCCCAGGTCACTACAGGGCATGACAAGTGCTGCTGTCAGCGAGGTACATTACCTGCGCTGATCTCCTGCACTGCCGACAGCACCTGTCACTGAGTTCAATGACCGCCGCCTTCACAGCCAAGTATCGCGAGAGGCCCGTGATGTCACCGCTAGTCAGTCTCGGGTCGGAAGCGAGAGAAGGTGATGTGACAAGCGGCGGCCATGGAGAACAGTGACAGCGCTGAGGTCGGGACTTCATCACCGCAGGTAAGCCAAGTGGGACCATGTGTGCAGAGTGACAGGAGGACGTCAGTGTCGTGGACTGCATGGCTGGGGACGTGTGTGTGTGTGTGTGTGTGTGTGAGTGTGTATGTACATGCCGCGTGCAGGAGGGGGCGGAGTGAGCTGAGCGGGGAAGTGTGGGCTTCCTGCACGTAACTAGGATAAACATCGGGTTACTAACCAAAGCGCTTTGCTTGGATACCCGATGTTTATCTTGGTTACCAGCTTCTGGCAGGCTGCCAGCGATGGCTCCTGCACACTGTAGCTGTAAAAAGCCCTGCTTTTTGCTGCTAGAACCGTTCTCGAACGTATCTAGAACTATCGAGCTTTAGCAAAAAGCTCGAGTTCTAGTTCTATCTAGAACACCCCCAAAAATCACTCGAAACGCGAACTGGAGAACCTCAAACCGCGAACCGCGCTCAACTCTAGTAAGGAAGTTTCAAAAACAACCACCTTTGAACAAGAAACATAAGATAAAACGTCAAGACTGGGCCAAGAAATATCTTAAGACTGATTTTTCAAAGGTTTATGGACTGATGAAATGAGAGTGACTCTTGATGGGCCAGAGGCTGGATCAGTAAAGGGCAGAGAGCTCCACTCCGACTCAGACGCCAGCAAGGTGGAGGTGGAGTACTGGTCTGGGCTGGTATCATCAAAGATGAACTTTTGGGACCTTTTCGGGTTGAGGACGGAGACCTACTGCCAGTTTCTGGAACACAACTTCTTCAAGCAGTGATACAGGAAGAAGTCGGTATCATTCAATAAAAACATGATTGTCATGTAAGACAATGCTCCATCACATGCATCCAACAGCGTGGCTGGTCAGTAACGGTCTAAAAGATGAAAAAATAATGACATGGCCCCCTTGTTCATTTAATCTGAACCCCATAGAGAACCTGTGGGCACTCATAAAATGTAAGATCTACAGGGAGGGAAAACAGTACACCTCTCGGAACAGTGTCTGGGAGGCTGTGGTGGCTGCTGCATGCAATGTTGATAGGAAACAGATCAAGCAACTGACATAATCTATGGATGGTAGGCTGTTAAGTGTCATCATAAAGAAAAGTGGCTATATTTGTCACGAATTTTTTGGGGTTTTGTTTTTGCATGTCAAAAATATTTATTTCTAAATTTTGTGCAGTTATATTGGTTTACCTGGTGAAAATAAACAAGTGAGTTGGGAATATATTTGTTTTTTATTAAGTTGCCTAATAATTTTGCACCCTCTTATCTTGGGGTCCCGAGGGATACCATGGCAATTTTGAGGTCAAATAATGGCCTCGGGATCTGTCAACAACAGTGGCCTCTTAAGGCTGCTTTACACCAGACAATCTATCGTGCGATAGATCATCGGGGTCACGGTTTTTGTGACGCACATCCGGCATCGCTGGCGATGCCGGCCTGTGTGACACCTCCTAGCGACGCAGTATCGCTCACACATCGTGAGTCGGGTACTGCTCGTTAGGTTTCATAATATCATTTAATTTGGTTGATAATCGTTTCCGTGGTAGCACACGCCGCTCCATGTGACACCACGGGAACGATGACCAGCTCACCTGCCTCCCGCGGCCGCCGCCGGCTCTATGTGGAAGGAAGGAGGTGGGCGGGATGTTTACATCCTGCTCATCTCCGCCCCTCCGCTTCTATTGGCCGGCGGCCGTGTGACGTCGCTGTGACGCCAAACGTCCCTCCCACTTCAGGAAGTGGACATTCGCCGCCCACAGCGAGGTCGCACGAGAGGTAAGTATGTGTGACGGGGGTTACTGACTTTGTGCGACACGGGCAGCGATTTGCCCGTGACGCAGAAAGGATGGGGGCGGGTACAATCGATTGTGAAATCGCACAATCGATCGTACCATGTAAAGCAGGCTTTAGGTTGTGCCATAAGCAGACTTAAAGGGAGAGTATCACTGTAAAACTTTCAGCTCTTTCAGCTCTTATGCACTGTAGTGTATGATATCAGCAAACAACATGTAAAATATTCATGTCACATAGTATAGCTAATTAAAAATGTAAAAAAATATAACATTTGTAAAAATGTTGTAAAGACTGAAAAACATATAAAAAAACTTATTTTGCCACTAATAGCGCAGACTTTACGTAAAATAAAAAAAATGTACACATGATTGGTATGACTGCATCAAGAATGACCCGATCTATAAAACTATCATTTTTAAATGTATGACATAAACCAGAAGTAATAATGGGAGAGTATTTATGTGCATCAATCTAGCTATCATTTTCTATGTACTTTCATGTACAAGTGCATCTCAATAAATTGTTAAGAAAAGGCCATTCAAAAATTATGCATTTACTGTACATACTTTTCATTAGGCTAACATTTCTGAGTTTAAAATAATTTTTCCAGTTGATCTTATATAATCTAATTTTCTTAGATAACTTTTAAGTTTTTAAGCCATAATCATCAACATTAACAAAAATAAACACTTGAAATAGATCACTCTGTGTGTACTGACTCTATATAATACATGTGTTTCCCTTTTTGTACTAAGTTACTGAAAGAATATCCCCCAGATTTTTGAATGGTCTTTTCTTAACAATCCTACAAAGACTGCCGTTATCTCAGTTGCTTGTGCACCTTTTTCTACCACACTTTTTCCTTCCATTGAACTTCCCATTATTATGCTTGGATACAGCACTCGGAACAGAAGACTTCTTTAGCAATGACTTTTTGGGGTTTACCCTTTACCCTCCTTGTGGAATGTGTCAATGACTGCCTTCTGGACATATGTCAAGTCAGCAGTCTTCCCCATGATTGTGTAACCTACTAATCCAGACTAAGGGACTATTTTAAATGCTTAGGAAGCCTTTTCAGTGGTTTTCTGGTAATTATTCTAATTTTCTGAGATAATGACCTTTGGGTTTTCAGTGGCTGCAAGCCACAACCCTCAACATTAACAGAAATAAACACTTAAAATAGATCACTCTGTAATGATTCTATATAATATATTTCCCTTTTTGTATTGAATTACTGAAAAAAAATTAACTTTTTGATGATATTCTAATTTATTGTATCTTTGTACCTATGCGTGCCTGTAATGCATGGTTACCAGGTTTATTATTTTTTGGCTTGTACTTTAGTCAAATCGCCATTGGTTCGCCAAAACCTTTTTATCATGACAATTCCTGGGAGTGCTTGTTCTATCATCATAGATAAAATTTTAAATTATGTATTTGGTTAAAAACTGGATGGGAATGCATTGTTCAGTTTATACTGGTCTAGCTTTACAATTTTTCCATCTATTGTTTCAGGATTGCCATCTTTTTTAGATGGACACTATCACAAATGATGTATTTGAAAAACTATTGAATGGGAATGTGTTAGATCCTCTATATATTTATTTTTCAAGATATTCTATAGATCTCATTATGCCTCTATGGCATCCATTTGTTTTCCTTATAAACATGAGTTCTTGTATTTTTGGGCATTTACCTCATTTAAACTGGCTCCTTATATTTACAACATTCTTTGTATAATGACTTGTACACATTAAACTCGGGGTATGCTTATGCTTTCCTCTTAATATTTGAGTTTCTATCTCTTTGAGCATTTGCCCTACTTGAACTGACTCCTTTACTCCATTAGATTTTATGCGCAATATTGTATGGATTTATTATAGTATGGTAATACCACGTGTATATTCACAGGAATTGATAAGTTGGAGAAACCAAACAGAAAAATGAATCACAGCCAAAAGGTTAACTCCTAAAATACATAATTTTTTAAGGTACAAAGTTAAAAGATAAACAAATGAAAAAAAACCTTCCAAGTAACATAAAAGAGAGAACACCCACTATCCATAAAGGAGAGGGGTATGGTGAAGAAACCAGCTGGTTGAAAGTGAATCAGTAGGTGATATATCTGGATAAAGATAATTATACCACAATACTGGTTAACTTATGTTAAAATCTTAATATCCAAGGTAATCACAAGTTACCACCACCAGATATTCACCCTCAAAACCATTCAAACCAGTTGATATTATAATAATCGGACATGAACACAGTTGTCCTAGGTCTGTCAGTCGGTCAGTTCAGTCTATGATACATAATCAATAAATTGAGTCCAATATCTCAATTATACATCCCAAATAAATAGGGAGCAAAAAAACATCAAGAGAATAACCCTCAAGAGAATAACCCAACGTTTTTCCCCTCTTAAAAGCGGTTCATGAGGGGTACTTTCCCTGTCTGTCTGTGTCTGTCTGTCTCTCTCACTATCTGGCTCAGTCTCTGTCTGTCTCTGTCTCTTTCCCTGTCTGTCTCTAACTGTGTCTGTCTCTATGTCTCTTTCCCTTTCTGTCTGTCTCTGTCGGTCTGCCTTTTTCCCTAACTGTCTCTGTCTGCCTCTTTCTGTTTCTGTCTCGTTCTTTGTCTGCCTCTCTCTGTCTCTGTCTGTCTGTTTGTCTCTTTCCTTGTCTTCCTCTGTCTCTGTCTGTCTGCCTCTTTCCCTGTCTGTCTCTCACTAAATAAATGTAGAATAAACCTGGCTCGTTTGAAAGATCCACATTGGGTTTGAAACGGACGGACTAGATTCTTTAACAGTGAATAAAACCATTATTTTCAAGCACAGTTTGGACTTCTCTATAACTTTATTGTGGTGTGCCGGAGTTTTTTCTTGATTATCTGTCTATCTCATTGTCTGTCTCTGTCTCTTTCCCTGTCTGACTCTGTCTGTCTCAGTCTGTCTCTGTCTGTCTGTCTGTCTCTTTCCCTGTCTGTATCTCTGTCTCTCTCTGTCTGCCTCTTACCCTGTCTGTCTCTGTATCTTTCCCTGTCTACCTCTGTCTGTCTCAGTCTGTCTCTGTCTGTTTCAGTCAGTCTCTGTCTGTTTCACTCTGTCTGTCTCAGGAGGTAAAAGAGAAAGTGGTGTATAACAGGGTGCTGCAGACCATAAAGGAAGGAATAATAATTTATTTTATTACACTTTGCATTTCAAGGACTGTGTCGTCCTCTTTGTCAGGTGCTCTAAGGAAGCACCTGAGGAAGAGGGCAGTACAGTCCTTGAAACACGAAGTGCAATAAAATAAATTATTATTGTTTCGTTTATGGTCTGCAGCGCCCAGTTATACACCGCTTTCTCTTTTAGCTTCTAATGTCTATCACCTTGTATTTTTACAATTGAGAAGGTGTATGGTGCAGCAGCAGACCAGGAAGTATCTATCCACCTCCATCATAGGAGGGGATTGATTGCAAGTACACCAGCTTCACTGCCCGGCCAGTCTCCTGACCACACCTATTGTTACTCACCCGACTACAGCAGGCTGAGGAACAGACGAACACCTTTCCTGCCACACATGGAGACACTGCTCCACCAGCAGCTGCAGATCTCTCTGTGTGCCAGTGTCTGAGTCCAGGCGATCACTGTCATTGTGCAGGGGTGCACAACCTTCGGAGTAGTGCCTCGCATTTAATTTATGCTCACTATTTTTAGCAGGTTCACACAGGATTGCACCCTATTTTTTCTATTTTTACAAGTCTGTCTGTCTCAGTCTATCTCAGTCTGTGTGTTTCAGTCTGTCTTTGTCTGTATCAGTTTGTCTGTCTCTGTCTGTCTCTCAGGCTGTCTCTTTCCCTTTCTGTCTGTCTCTTTCCCTGTCTGCCTCTTTCCCTGTCTGCCTCTTTCCCTGTCTTCTTCTTGCCCTGTCTGTTTCTATCTCTTTCCCTGTCTGTCTCTGTCTGGCTCTGTCTGTCTGTATCTGTCTCTCTCTCTTTCTATCCGTCTCTCCACAGAAATCATATTATCTCACACGTAAGCTTCTTATACTACAAATGTCCTTTGTTGCCTATAGTAAGCAATCACAGCTCCTATTATTGACCTGTAGCTCCCAGCTCTATTGACTTTAATGTAAGCAGGTTTTTAGGCAAATCACTGTAAAGCGTGGGGTTAAATTTCCCCCTCATAACATAGTCTATGATGTCCCCTGAGTCAAATGAGGTGGCTATGGAAAATCTTGTGATTGTGAATGTTACGGTACGAATACCTCTAGCGGACATACATACACACATACATAGACGCTCACCTTTATGTATTAGATATATACATATGTGGTTTTGGACCGTGAGGAAGGCATACAATACCAGTCCCATCTGCATTTTGTTTCATGCATTTTTTACCTGAGTCGTTTGGACCTCTGTATTTTAAGAACTGAAATAAACCTGAAGAATTTTAAACAGCACCCTGAAGTTCTGAAGTCTATGCTGGATCTTATTCCTTTGTTGCTCACATTACATGGATGGACTTCTAATCCTGATCCAGGCAGGACAAATTCAATCAGGAGAGCCGAGGATCCAGGTGACTCATTGATCTGAGCTGGCCAACATTTGTTATATACAGCACAGACAAAAAGTTTGGACACACCTTCTCATTCAAAGAGTTTTCTTTATTTTCATGACCCTGAAAATTGTAGATTCACATTGAAGGCATCAAAACTATGAATTAACACATGTGGAATGAAATACTTAACAAAAAAAGTGTGAAACAACTGAAAATATGTCTTATATTCTAGGTTCTTCAAAGTAGCCACCTTTTGCTTTGATTACTGCTTTGCACACTCTTGGCATTCTCTTGATTAGCTTCAAGTGGTAGTCACCGGAAATGATCTTCCAACAGTCTTGAAGGAGTTTCCAGAGATGCTTAGCACTTGTTGGCCCTTTTGCCTTCACTCTGCGGTCCAGCTCACCCCAAACTATCTCGATTGGGTTCAGGTCTGGTGACTGTGGAGGCCAGGTCATCTGGCGTAGCACCCCATCACTTTCCTTCTTAGTCAAATATCCCTTACACAGCCTGGAGGTGTGTTTGAGGTCATTATCCTGTTGAAAAATAAATGATGGTCCAACTAATTGTAAACCAGTTGGAATAGCATGCCGCTGCAAGATGCTGTGGTAACCATGCTGGTTCAGTATGCCTTCAATTTTGAATAATCCACAACAGTGTCACCAGCAAAGCACCCCCACACCATCACACCTCCTCCTCCACGCTTCACAGTGGGAACCAGGCATGTAGAGTCCATCCGTTCACCTTTTCTGCGTCGCACAAAGACACAGTGGTTGGATCCAAATATCTCAAATTTGGACTCATCAGACCAAAGCACAGATTTTCACTGGTCTAATGTCCATTCCTTGTGTTCTTTAGCCCAAACAAGTCTCTTCTGCTTGTTGCCTGTCCTTAGCAGTGGTTTCCTATCAGCTATTTTACCATGAAGGCCTGTTGCACAAAGTCTCCTCTTAACAGTTGTTCTAGAAATGTGTCTGCTGCTAGAACTCTGTGTGGAAGTGACCTCGTCTCTAATCTGAGCTGCTGTTAACCTGCGATTTTTGAGGCTGGTGACTCGGATAAACATATCCTTCGCAGCAGATGTGACTCTTGGTTTTCATTTCCTGGGGCGGTCCTCATGTGAGCCAGTTTCTTTTTGGTGTTTGAGGGGTTTTGCCACAGCACTTGGTGACACTTTCAAAGTTTTTCCAATTTTTCGGACTGACTGAGCTTCATTTCTTAAAGTAATAATGGCCACTCATTTTTCTTTACTTAACTGCTTTTTTCTTGCCATAAGACCCCCTTCACACGTCCATGTCTCCGGTACATGTTAGGTCCATTCCTGCACGTACCGGAGACACGGACATACGTGCTCCAATGTTATTCAATGTATGGAGTTACACGTGCGTTTTTCCATAATGTGCATATGTCCGTGTGCGTGATACATTTGTTTGTCCGTAAAACACAGATGCATGTCCGTTTTCCTCACGGAACACGCACACACGCACCCTATGAAAGTCTATGGGTCCGTGAGCACACGTACGTGACATGGATGCATCTTCGTGTGGTCCGTGTACGTTTTGTGCTTTTTTGAAGCGATGTCGGTCAATCTTTTTTTTCTGTGTATGTCAGTCAATCTGCCTCAGTCCGTTGGTCGGTCGCTCTCTTTGTCTGTCTGTCCCTCTCTCTCTCTCTCTGTCCATCAGTCAGTCTCTCCTCTCTCTCATACTCACCGATCACCGGCGTGGCGCTGCACAGCTGTTAAAAAAGCTCCGGCGGCTTTTACCATTTTGAAAATCCCGGCTGCCCATTATTCAATCTCGTATTCACTGCTTTTCCCGCCCATCGGTGCCTATGATTGGTTGCAGTGAGACATGCCCCGACGCTGAGTGACAGCTGTCTCACTGCAACCAATCACAGTCGCCATGGGCGGGTCTATATTGTGCAGTAAAATAAATAATTAAAAAAAAACGACATGCGGTCCCCCCCAATTTTGATACCAGCCAGGGTAAAGCCAAACAGCTGAAGGCTGGTATTCTCAGGATGGGGAGCTCCACGTTATGGGAAACCCCTCAGCCTAAAAAATCAGCCAGCAGCCGCCCGGAATTGCCGCATCCATTAGATGAACCCGACTCATCCCGAATTGCCCTGGTGCGGTGACAATCGAGGTATTAAGGAGTTAATGGCAGCAGCCCATAGCTGCCACTAAGTCCAAGATTAATCATGCCAGGCGTCTCCCCGAGATACCTTCCATGATTAATCTGTACGTTAAGGTAAATAAACACACAGTCAAAAAATCCTTTATTTGAAATAATAAACATTAAAAAACACCCTCGTTCACAACTTTATTATGCCCCAAAAACCCTCCAAGTCCGGTGTAATCCACGGAGGTCCCGCGACGCTCTCAGCTCTGCTACATGAAGCTGACAAGAGCTGCAGTAGAACACCGCCGTTCCTGCCAGCTCCACACAGCAACTGAAGTGAGTCGCATGATCAGCGATGACGTCACTCAGGTTACTCACGGCCACCGCTGGATCCTCCAACAGTGATAGCAAGTCGCCCGAGTGACGATGATGAAGTCACAGGTGAGTTGTGGTCTCGGGTGGAGGACTCCAGCTGTGGCCACGCGTAGCCTGAGTTACAGCAGCGCTAATCGCGCTGATCACTTCAGTCACTCAGGGGATTAGCGGTCACCGGTGAGTCCTTCACAGGTGACCGCTAATCAGTACATGACACAAACAGAGCCGCGGGATGACAATGAAGTCGGGTGAAGTTCACCCGAGTTCATTCTCATCGCGCGATGCTGTCTATCTGCTGTCAGCGGGCATATAGCAACGTCATTGTGCATCACACACAAACATTTCACACTGACAACACATGGACATTACACTTACGTATCTCACGCAAACACAGCTAGCATACACAATCACACGAATGTCACACGTACCAGAAAAACGGACAAAAAATACGGAACACGGACCCGAAAAACGGGACGTAAGACACGCACGTGTTTTTCACGGACGTGTGAAGAGGGCCTAATACAAATTCTAATAGTCTATTCAGTAGGACTATCAGCTGTGTATCCACCAGACTTCTGCACAACACAACTGATGGTCACAACCCTATTTATAAGGCAAGAAATCCCACTTATTAAACCTGACAGGGCACACCAGTGAAGTGAAAACCATTTCCGGTGACTACCTCTTGAAGCTCATCAAGAGAATGCCAAGAGTGTGCAAAGCAGTAATCAAAGCAAAAGGTGGCTACTTTGAAGAATCTTGAATATAAGACATATTTTCAGTTGTTTCACACTTTTTTGTTAAGTATTTCATTCCACATGTGTTAATTCATAGTTTTGATGCCTCCAATGTGAATCTACAACTTTCAGAGTCATGAAAATAAAGAAAACTCTTTGAATGAGAAGTTGTGTCCAAACTTTAGGTCTGTACTGTATATGTGCCACCCCTGCAATGGACCTAGGGTTCTGCACACCACCGGTGTTCAGTCCTGTGAGTTCTCCCCATACTCACCCAGCGACTGTACGCCTTTTCACTCAGTCAGTCACTCCACACTTGTCATCTATTCAGACCACCTCACACCATGTCTGACTACTGTCAGCTGCCTACTGCACTCTGTCTAGCCCCCCCCCCCTTTCCTGGTTTTTGACTAGTGGGTTTGGATCAGTCTCCACCACATGTGGCTATCCATCAGGTACCCGTCTCTAGCCTGTTATCCAGTCTGGAAGGAAAATGACATGTCTATGTGTACTTGTTTGGTAACTACTGGCATTGGTCTTCCAGGAACCCGAGGTTAGCACCGCATCTATGACTAGATGCAATACCATGTGGCACCTGACATGCCAGGGGCGCTACATTATGCTAAAAAAAATTACTGCCATTTCCTGTGGTTTCAAATAAGCTTTATATACACATAAAGCCGTTGGCCATGTATCTTACCATTTACTATTGATTGTTGTTTTGTGTTGCTGCTGGTTGCTCCTTTATTTATGATGCACATATATATTTATATGGATATTGTGAGACTGTGACCGGGGTTATCTATGACGGCCGGTACGTCTCGCCCCGGTTGTGCTCACTCCATGCATAGAAAGCAACTCCACTCCAGGGTTTATGCTGTTTCCCTGCAGGCTGAAAGGAGGGTTAAAAGGAAACAGGAACATGGGCGTGGGGCCTTAGTGTGAGGGAGTGAACACAACTCCCTGAGTGTCTGCCCGGGGAGCACATGTATATTGTTGTTGGACTTTTGGTTTGTGTAATAAACCGTGTGCTGTGACCATTGGTGCCTGGATCCCGTGTCTTCTGCCATGCAGCCGACCACGCTACCTCACAGATGGTGGAGAATGCGGGCATGCCAGCCCGGTGAGGTGTAGCATCCATCCCTGGTGACCCGGTAGCACATGTCCTGGATTCGAGCGGCTATACTACAGCCCAAACCCGGTGACGTCATGGAGGACATACTAAAGCAGCTGGCTCAGGCTAATGCACAGCAACAACAGGCTAATGCACAGCAACAACAGGCTAATGAACAGCAGCAACAGACCAATGCACACCTGCTCCGGTCGTTGGAATGTCAGCAGCAATCCTTGCAATTGCAGGAAAAAAGGCACCAAGAACAGATGGTTCTCCTGGCCAAGTCGATCCGTGCCGAACCAGCAGCAACAACCCTGGAACCGGGTGACGACGGCAGCGTCCGGAAAGTGGTGAGACAAGCGTTGCAAAAGATGACCCCGGGGGATGATGTGGAAGCGTTCCTGGCGGTGTTTGAGCGGGTGGCCGAGCGGGAAAAGCTGCCGACCCCCCAGTGGGCTGAGGTATTGTCGCCCTATCTGACGGGGGAGCCCCAAAAAGCGTACCTGGACCTCTGTACCGAGGACGCCATAGAATATGCGACCCTGAAAGCCGAAATACTTGCTCGGTTGGGGGTGAATACCTATGTACGGGCTCAGCGGGTAAATCAGTGGTTCTATGAGGAAGCCAAACCCGTACGCTCCCAGGCCTATGACTTGTTGCATCTGGTAAAGAAGTGGTTGCAGCCTGACACTCTGAGCCCTGCGCAAATGGTGGAAAGGGTAGTAGTTGATCGCTTTGTGCGCACTTTACCCGTCACCATTCAACGGTGGGTAGGACAGGGCGACCCAAGTACCCTGGACCAATTAGTATGCCTGGTGGAGCGGCATGTGGCTACGCAGGACTTGATACGGGACACTGAGACTTTGCGTACCGCCCGTCGGTCCGGCCCCTCCAAGCCTAGAGTCAAGGACCCATCGCTGACACCGGTGCGGGAGACCGCTACCGTCCCGTCCGAGGCCGCGCCCGCCGTCCCTGAGGTCCGGAAGGCTATGTACCCTAAATGACAACTCGTCAAGGGAGTTTCCTTCCCTATTAGATGTTGGCGGTGCCAGCGGGTGGGACATATGGAAGCCCAGTGTCCACTCACCACGGAGCCCATGGATTGTGGGGTTACCGGCGGGGTTCAATGTATGCTCAGGTGGTGTGTACCGCTGACATTGTCTCCCCGGAGACTGAGCCCCACTTGTGCCAAATACAGGTGAATGGATGTCCGGTTACAGGCTTGTTGGATTCCGGAAGCTTAGTGACCCTGGTGCGATCAACCCTAAAGGCTGAAGTAAAAGCCACAGGACGTACCGTGGGGGTGGTTTGCATACATGGGGACCGCCGAGACTATCCCACGGGGATTGTCACCATCACAGCACCCTGCGGTCAGGTGCAACATGAGGTGGGACTTATTAACACTCTTCCCTATGACGTGATCCTAGGAAGGGATCTGCCCTATTTTTGGACTTTATGGAAGGGGCCTCCTAAGTCCCCTCAGATATTGGACAGTCCGGGACCTGAGCCTGACAATCCCGAATCCAGGACGCCTGCCGTAGGGGTCCCCATGATAGGGACAGAATGTGAACCCGATAAGTCGCCCCTAGAGGTTTTGGCAGGAGAGGCTGAGATGGTCGAGCCCATCCCGGAGTTGGAGGAGTCCCTGGATACGTTTGGGACAGCCCAACTCCAGGATCCTACATTAATACATGCCCTGAGTCGGGTGACAGTGGTTGACGGGGTGGCACAGCTGCCCGGTGCCCAGGAAAGGTACTCCCATTTCGCTCTTAAACAGGATTTACTCTACCGGGTAGATGAAATACGGGGCGTGGGGGTAGGGCAGTTGGTGGTGCCCCGGCCATATCGCCGGCGGGTCCTCGACTTGGCTCATAAACACCTGATGAGTGGCCACCTAGGGGTCAAGAAAACGCAGGAGCGAATATTGCAAAGGTTCTATTGGCCCGGGGTCTTTGGGGAGGTAAAACGGTTCTGCGAAACCTGCCCGGAGTGTCAGCTTACCGCACCCCTGGCCCACTTTCGCAGTCCGTTGGTACCCTTACCCATTATAGAAGTCCCTTTTGAACGGATAGGGATGGATCTGGTGGGGCCCCTCGTAAAGTCCGCTCGAGGGCACCAACACATCCTAGTGATCATTGACTATGCCACCCGGTATCCAGAGGCGATACCTCTCAGACATACTACAGCGAAGCTTATAGCTCGGGAGTTGTTTGCTGTGTTCTGCCGGGTGGGGTTGCCCAAGGAGATCCTTACGGATCAGGGGACCCCATTCATGTCTAAAGTGACCAAAGAGCTATGCCGGCTACTCCAGATCAAGCAGTTGCGTACGTCTGTGTATCATCCTCAGACGGACGGTTTAGTGGAACGATTCAATAAAACCCTGAAAACCATGCTCAAAAGGGTGATTTCCAAAGACGTGAAAGACTGGGATATGATGCTTCCCTATTTGATGTTTGCCATCCGAGAGGTGCCACAGGCATCCACGGGGTTTTCGCCTTTTGAGTTGTTATACGGGCGACATCCCCGGGGATTGTTGGACCTGGCAAAGGAAACATGGGAGCAAGAGCCCACCCCCCATAAAAGTGTGATTGAACACATTTTAGGAATGCAGAACCGCATAAGCGCGGTCATGCCAATTGTGAAGGAGCATTTACAGGAGGCTCAGGCCGCGCAAAGCGGCCGCTACAATAGACAAGCCACCGTGCGGACCTTTAACCCCGGGGATCGGGTGTTGGTATTGATCCCCACGGCGGAGAGTAAATTCCTGGCTCAATGGCAAGGCCCCTACGAGATAAAGGAAAGAGTCGGGGTGGTCAACTATAAGGTATTGCAGCCCGGTAGGCGGAAACCTGAACAAATATACCATGTCAACCTATTAAAACCTTGGCAGGAACGGGAAAGCCTGATGGTTGCTTTTTCCCCATCTCCCTCCTCTTCGGGTCGTTCAAACCCGGCTCCAGCGACTTCCGGAGAGAACGAACCGGAAGTAAGGATTGGAGAAGCCCTCACCAAGCAACAGAGGCGAGAGGCCAGACGGCTGGTTCAGCAGAACCCCGATGTCTTCTCCGAACTGCCTGGTAGGACCAGTCTGATACGACATGACATTGTCACCGAGCCTCACCTGAAGGTACGCCTGAAGTCATACCGGGTGCCGGAGGCTCGAAGACAAGCCATATCAGAGGAAGTGAAGACGATGCTACGCCTCGGGGTCATCGAAAAATCCCGGAGTGAATGGGCTAGTCCCATTGTCCTAATACCAAAACCCGATGGCTCCTTAAGGTTCTGCAACGACTTTAGGAGATTGAACGAAGTATCCAAGTTCGATCTCTACCCCATGCCCCGGGTGGATGAGCTGATTGATAGGCTGGGACAGGCGCGATATTTTACCACGCTCGACCTGACCAAGGGGTACTGGCAGGTGCCACTGACGGAGTCTGCCAAGGAGAAAACCGCTTTTGTTACGCCGGAGGGTCTCTTCCACTATGTTGTCTTGCCTTTTGGGTTACATGGCGCTCCGGCCACGTTCCAGAGGTTGATGGACCTGGTGCTGGAACCCCACCAGGCGTATGCATCAGCGTACCTTGATGACATCATTATTTACAGCTCTGAGTGGCAGACCCACTTGGAACAGGTACAAGCGGTGGTGAACGCGCTCCGAACAGCCGGATTGACAGCCAATCCCAAGAAATGTGCGTTGGGGCTCACGGAAGCCCGCTACTTGGGCTACGTAATAGGCCAAGGAGTGATTAAGCCCCAAATTAACAAAGTTGAGGCGATCCAGAAGTGGCCTAGACCCCTGACCACGAAGCAGGTTAGGGCCTTCCTGGGTATCGTGGGGTACTACAGGAGGTTTGTAAAAAATTTTGCGGGACTATCAGCCCCCTTGACGGACCTTCTCAAAGGCAAGAAGTCCGTCATGGTGCACTGGACTCAGCAGGCCGAGGACTCATTCCGGGCCCTGAAGGGGGTCCTGTGTGGACAGCCCGTTCTTATCAACCCTGATTTCCGGAAGGAGTTCATAGTACAGACTGACGCCTCGGAGGTCGGCCTGGGGGCAGTGCTGTCTCAGGTGGTTCAGGGGGAGGAACAATCAGAGATTGGAGACTGGTCTGTAGTTGCTTGTGCAGGATGGATCAAGGGAAGGGTTTTTTTTTTTAATAATGGAGAAATGATAGAGTGTTTGAGGGAGGAGGGGAAGATACCAGAAGAGAGAGAGAGAGATTGAAGATTTTAGTTAAGTGAGTGGTGACAACCGAAGAGAGGGACTGGAGTAGGTGTGAGGAAAAGGGATCGGTAGGGCAAGTGGTAGCACGAGAAGAAGAGAGGAGCTTGGAGACTTCCTCCTCTGTCACTGGGTCAAATGTGGAAAGTGAGCTGGATGGGATATGGGGAGGGATGGGATTCACAATGCTTGGTGGCTGGGAGCTGATCTCTCGGCGGATGTTTTCTATTTTCTCTGTAAAATACGAGGCCAGGTCATCAGCATGAAGGTCTGTGAAGGGGGTCTGTACTTTGGGACTGAGGAGGGAGTGAAAGGTGTCAAAAAGCTTTTTTGGATTGTTGGATAGTGAGGAAATAAGGGTGGTGAAGTAGGTCTGTTTGGCGAAATGAAGGGAAGAGTTGTAGGTACTTAAGATGAACTTGTAGTGGATGAAGTTTTCTGGTGTGCGGGTTTTCCTATAAGAGCCTGAGACACATCCTTGGGTGGAGGTATGTGGATAGCCAGACTAGCCCATCTCTCCAGCTACCCGTCAGACCTGTTCCTGGAACGCCCTAATAAGACTTGTGTCACTACAAGTCCTACAGCAGATATCCAGGTTTACACCACTTTCGTGATACATAACCTCCACCATGTTACATACCTCCCCTCTCTGCCTAATGCCGTGGGGCTTGGCACCTTTCTTTACCAAACCAGGGAGACTTTTCGGGTAACATTGAGCTTCACTCCATAGACATGGTCTGTCACTGTAATTGTCATTAAACCCTTTTTGGTAAAATATGCTCTCTCTCACTCAGACATCACACCCATTGGGTAAGCACCCTCCTTAATGACCTTCTCCTATCTACTGTCCGGTCTATCTCTGGCTAATCTAGTACCTTGTAAGAGCCACTGTATGAGTCCTTCACTAAGAGCTGAAAGAAGATTTGACCCTTAGATCCTCTGATTTTCTTTTAGCAGACCTACTATGGCCTTTTCTATCAGGCCATCTTCGGTTGTCTCTCTGTCAGTGAATTGTTCCATCTTTCTCAGCAGCTAGGGGCCAGTCACTCAATTTGCCCACTCCTTTGGACTCAATTTCAGAGTGCTTAGATGGCTCAGAACTTGTACCATAGCTCGATGTGTAATTGGGTTCTAAATGACCTTGGCTCCTTTCACTGCAGGACCTGCTTCCCATGACAGACAGTATGTTTGTACACATTTATGGGTGGAGGTATGTTGATAGCAAGACCTGCCCATCTCTCCAGCTATCCGTAAGACCTGTCCCTGGAACACCCTAATTAGACATGTGGCACTACAAGTATTAGAGCAGAGATTCAAGTTTACACCACTTTCGTGATACATACCCTTCGCCATGTTACACACTGAAAAAAAATCCCTGTTCAAGTGATCCTTTAAGGAGATCTATTATTGCAACCAGTTATTGCAGGAAGGAAAATACTTTTTAATAAACGTTAATAGCAAAAATGTTTTATTTTTTCAAAGTTCTTCAAATTTCTATATAATACTTATGTTGGGATAACCCCTTTAGTAAGTAAGTTAAGTTAAATGCACCTCATGTGACTGTTCACAGCGCTTTGGTTAGAGCTTACATTTCCAAGTATTGATTTACTATTAAATGGAGCCTGGTCTGCCATGACATTATATGATTTGTACCTGCACTCTCTGCTTTTGAGAGCTGCTATATATATTATTTGTAGTTACACTTTTGTTATGAGTCTCGATTGACCAATAAAACTTTACTTGCGCCTTTGGAGGTGTTAAGAATTTGGAATGCTCTGTTTTTCTAGTTTCCTTTATGTGGACCCTATAGCTCCGAGCTAGAGGTGTATGTGAGCACAGCGGTTCCCCATTGTGCTAGATGAGCTGTTAGACAAATGAGAGGTCTTCCAAAACTCCATGGACGCTACTCGTTTGCTGCAAAACATTGCCAACTAATCCCGAGAAATAGGCTCAGGACTGACTATGAGTAAGACTCTTGGATTTTTATCAAATGTTGAAACCAAGCCATACAGGAGCCAGCAGGACACATCAGAGACATGATAAGAGATTGGGTACTCATAAAAGTGACAGAAGGATGCAATTATGGATGTTATTTTACCCTGTTTAGAGATTCCTGTTAATTAGCCGAGTTGTTACAATGCCATTTGTATTCTCAATGCATCCAGCAAATAATTTTGTGTGATCTAGCTTCAGTGAAAAGTTTCCTAGGTTACGGCTTTAAAGAATTTTTATTTCTAATAAACCTAAATCTCCGGCATTGAGGACAGATACAATGCAGTGTTTCATGTGCGAGGTGTTATTTGATTACGGGAAGGCTAGAGCTCTTTTAATAAACCTAGTGTTATTTTTTCTGAAATACATCAGAACAGAATGTATTTAGGACTTAGTTTAACAAGGGGATTATTTATCAAGTGTCAGATTTTAATATTCTGCATTCACTTGTCAAACACACAAGTTAGCTTGTGTTTAGTAATGACAAACCAGCCTACATGGTGTACTAGACGTCAAAAACGTTATTACACAACTTTTGGCTTATGGCTATAAAACCATAAAAGCATGATCATTTAATGCAAAGATTAAGGCAGGTAGTACACATATATCTGTGTTAACATCTAAATAAGAATAACTGAAAATAACATTGAGGTAGCTTTTAAATGTTTTCCCAAAAGTGTCGAGAACTGGCAACTACAATGCAACATGTGATTGCCTGCAGAGTTTTAATCACCATTACCTTATATAATATATATATATATATATATATATATATATATATATATATATATATATACACACACACACACACACACACACACATACATATATATATAGATATAGATATAGATATATATAGATATAGATATATATAAATACAGTCATATGAAAAAGTTTGGGCACCCCTATTAATGTTAACCTTTTTTCTTTATAACAATTTGGGTTTTTGCAACAGCCATTTCAGTTTCATATATCTAATAACTGATGGACTCAGTAATATTTCTGGATTGAAATGAGGTTTATTGTACTAACAGAAAATGTGCAATCCGCATTTAAACAAACTTTGACCGATGCAAAAGTATGGGCACCCTTATCAATTTCTTGATTTGAACACTCCTAACTACTTTTTACTGAATTACCAAAGCACTAAATTGGTTTTGTAACCTCATTGCGCTTTGAACTTCATAGGCAGGTGTATCCAATCATGAGAAAAGGTATTTAAGATGGCCACTTGCAAGTTGTTCTCCTATTTGAATCTCCTATGAAGAGTGGCATCATGGGCTCCTCAAAACAACTCTCAAATGATCTGAAAACAAAGATTATTCAACATAGTTGTTCAGGGAAAGGATACAAAAAGTTGTCTCAGAGATTTAAACTGTCAGTTTCCACTGTGAGGAACATAGTAAGGAAATGGAAGAACACAGGTACAGTTCTTGTTAAGCCCAGAAGTGGCAGGCCAAGAAAAGTATCAGAAAAGCAGAGAAGAAGAATGGTGAGAACAGTCAAGGACAATCCACAGACCACCTCCAAAGACCTGCAGCATCATCTTGCTGCAGATGGTGTCAATGTGCATCGGTCAACAATACAGCACACGTTGCACAAGGAGAAGCTGTATGGGAGAGTGATGCGAAAGAAGCCGTTTCTGCAAGCACGCCACAAACAGAGTCGCCTGAGGTATGGAAAAGCACATTTGGACAAGCCAGTTACATTTTGGAAGAAGGTCCTGTGGACTGATGAAACAAAGATTGAATTGTTTGGTCATACAAAAAGGCGTTATGCATGGAGGCAAAAAAACACGGCATTCCAATAAAAGCACTTGCTACCCACAGTAAAATTTGGTGGAGGTTCCATCATGCTTTGGGGCTGTGTGGCCAATGCCGGCACCGGGAATCTTGTTAAGGTTGAGGGTCGCATGGATTCAACTCAGTATCAGCAGATTCTTGACAATAATGTGCAAGAATCAGTGACGAAGTTGAAGTTACGCAGGGAATGGATATTTCAGCAAGACAATGATCCAAAACACCGCTCCAAATCTACTCAGGCATGCATGCAGAGGAACAATTACAATGTTCTGGAATGGCCATCCCAGTCCCCAGACCTGAATATCATTGAAAATCTGTGGGATGATTTGAAGCGTGCTGTCCATGCTCGGCGACCATCAAACTTAACTGAACTGGAATTGTTTTGTAAACAGGAATGGTCAAATATACTTTCATCCAGGATCCAGGAACTCATTAAAAGCTACAGGAAGCGACTAGAGGCTGTTATTTTTGCAAAAGGAGGATCTACAAAATATTAATATCACTTTTATGTTGAGGTGCCCATACTTTTGCACCGGTCAAATTTTGTTTAAAGCGGATTGCACATTTTCTGTTAGTACAATAAACCTCATTTCAATCCAGAAATATTACTCAGTCCATCAGTTATTACAGTAGATATATGAAACTGAAATAGCTGTTGCAAAAACATAAATTGTTAAAAAGAAAAAAGGTTAACATTAATAGGAGTGCCCAAACTTTTTCATATGACTGTATATATATATATATATATATATATATATATATATACATATTATATATATGTATATACAGTATATATATATATATATAAATATATATATATATATACACACAGTATATATATATACATATATATATATATGTATATATATATAAAAATATACAAACATACACACACACACACACACATATATATCCATACACACGTGCACACATGCGCACACACGCGCGCACACGCGCACACACGCGCACACATACACACATACGCAAGAGATGGGTCTGGATCCCGCATCCATCTATCCCCACCATGTAAACACAAACACATTTGCATACATATTCACATCAAGCAGAATAAAATAAAATATGTACCACTAACATATCCGACAAGCGCATTTACACGTTACTTACAAATATACATGAAAATGTGCATACAATGGTATATATATTATATATATATATATATATATATATATATATATCCATATATATATATATACTAGAAGGTGGCTCGATTCTACGCATCGGGTATTCTAGAATTTACGTATTGTGTAGTTAATGTATGATTTTTGTTATATATATATATAGATGTTGTTGTGTGTAGTTAACAATCAAAAATAGCAACAAAAAGAGGAGCTAAAAACTCCCCCAAAAATGTATTATAAAATGTACTCACAGCAAAAAAGGGCAACCAGTCCAGTTAGCCCAGGCCAACACATCTAATGCACAAACAGGATGCAGACAAGCCTCTCAACATGATGGACACTTCACAGGTGCAAGGTAAATTGCACACCAGTGGCGCGCATAGGGCACTGTTCACACTTGTATGCGCATGGTGTCCAGCCAGCAACCTATTACCACGCCCTTACTATTAGATTAGGCGGGTTACCCGGACACTACTCACTGCAGCACGTAAGGGACAGAAATTCCACTATGCACGGCCGTATTAAGAGGATGTGTTGGCCTGGGCTAACTGGACTGGTTGCCTTTTTTTGCTGTGAGTACATTTTATAATACATTTTTGGGGGAGTTTTTAGCTCCTCTTTTTGTTGCTATTTTTGATATTTATCAGTGTAGGGACCCGCAAGCGTGAGGATCCATGATGAGGATTGTGGGCTTACGTACATTGGCCAATTTACAAACTAATACCTCACATATATTTTATATGTATTTTTTGCACTTTGACTATGCGGGGTGCAGCCGGGCCTCTTAATACGGCCGTGCATAGTGGAATTTATGTCCCTTACGTGCTGCAGTGAGTAGTGTCCGGGTAACCCGCCTAATCTAATAGTAAGGGCGTGGTAATAGGTTGCTGGCTGGACACCATGCGCATACAAGTGTGAACAGTGCCCTATGCGCGCCACTGGTGTGCAATTTACCTTGCACCTGTGAAGTGTCCATCATGTTGAGAGGCTTGTCTGCATCCTGTTTGTGCATTAGATGTGTTGGCCTGGGCTAACTGGACTGGTTGCCCTTTTTTGCTGTGAGTACATGTTGTGTGTAGTTACCAAGTGTTTGTGTAGGGCGCTGTACATGTTCTGGGTGTTGTCTGGGTGTGGCGGGGGGTGAGAGCGGTGTTGTTTGTGTGTTGCATTGTTTGTAGAGCGCTGTGTGTCTGTAGCGTTGTGTGTGTGTGTGTTGCGCGGTTTGTGTGGGTGTGGGGTGCGTGTGTGTGTTTTGGGGGGAGGTATATTTTGTGCAATGTGTGTGTGTTGCGCGGTATGTGTGTATATTTGTGTATGCTGCGGTGTTTGTGTGTTGGGTGTTGTGTGTGTGCGGCGTTGTCTGTGTTTGTGGGTGTCTATGTAGGGCGGTGTTTGTGGTTCCCAGTGCGTGTGTGGTGTGTTGTGCGGTGCGCGTGTGGCGGTGTGTGTGTGTTTTGGGGGGAGGTGTGCACCCCCATCGTGCTCCATCCCCCATGCTGCGCACTCCCCATCGTGCTCCATCCCCCATGCTGCGCACCCCAATCGTGCTCCATCCCCATGCTACGCACTCCCCATCGTGCTCCATCCCCCATGCTGCGCACTCCCCATCGTGCTCCATCCCCCATGCTGCACACCCCCCATCGTGCTCCATCCCCTATGCTGCTCACCCCCCATCATGCTCCATCCCCCATGCTGCGCACCCCCCATCGTGCTCCATCTTCCATGCTGCGCACCCCCCATCGAGCTCCATCCCCCATGCTGCGCACCCCCCATCGTACTCCATCCCCCATGCTGCGCACCCCCATCGTGATCCATCCCCCATGCTGCCCACCCCCCATCGTGCTCCATCCCCCATGCTGCGCACCCCCCAACGTGCTCCATCCCCCATGCTGCGCACCCCCCATCGTGTTCCATCCCCCATGCTGCGCACTCCCCATCGTGCTCCATCCCCCATGCTGCGCACTCCCCATCGTGCTCCATCCCCCATGCTGCGCACTCCCCATCGTGCTCCATCCCCCATGCTGCGCACCCCACATCGTGCTCCATCCCCCATGCTGCGCACCCCCCATCGTGCTCCATTCCCCATGCTGCGCACCCCATCGTGCTCCATCCCCCATGCTGCGCACTCCCCATCGTGCTCCATCCCCCATGCTATAATAGTTCTCCTATTATACTCAGAGAGGAGTATAATAGGAGGACTATAATAGGAGGAGTAGTCCTGGGGGGAGAGGAGTATAATGCCGGCTCCCTGCACATGTGTACCGGGAGCCGGTGTACGCTGGTAACTATGATACACATCGGGTAACTAAGGGACCTTAGTTACCCGATGTGTATAATGCTTACCAGCGTTCACCGGCTCCGTCACGATCAGAGCATCGCAAGGTTATGTCTGGAGCTGCTGGGATCATGACGGAGCCGGTGTACACTGGTAACTATGATACACATCGGGTAACCAAGGGACCTTAGTTACCCGATGTGTATAATGGTTACCAGCGTTCACCGGCTCCGTCACGATCCCAGCATCGCAAGGTTATGTCTGGCGATGCGTGCGGAGGGCCGGGGCGAGCGGTCAATCCATGCGGAGGGCGGGGCCAGGCTGAGCCAAGCGGCGACCAATACGTGGGGGGGGGCCAGGCCGAGAACAGCGGCGACCAATCCGGGGGGGGGGGCCGGGGCCAGGCCGAGCCCAGCGGCCAAACAGGCGGTTGTCACTGTAATGACACTCACCGTGACACAATTTTGGAGCAAGACAGATAGACAGACAGACAGAATAAGGCAATTATATATATAGATAAAAATATGCACTCATACACTCGTATATACACTTACATTTTTGTGATGTACTGTACATAGTTACATGATTAGATGATTTTTTGTGTTCATGTATTCATACTTTTAATAGTCATTTGCTTCTTTTTAACACTATTATCAATCAACATAATCATACTGTGTTCATTCTATTATACAGGTTGTTATAAATGGATACCAAATATGCTTGTTATTAATTGATTTTTTACATTTATTTTTAACCGTATAATTAAAATATCACTGTTATTGTTTTTCTTTCTTTCTTTCTTTCATTCTTTCTTACTAGCTGTACTACCTGTGTTAATAACTGTTGTTAACAAAATAGAATGTATTAACATTCCCCGGATAGAATGTATAAATAGAATGTATTAACGCCCGGGATAGTAACTGTCTCTCTGTTTCTCTCCCATTCTCTGTCTGTCTCCCCCTCTGTATATATCTCTCTGTCTCTCTATCTCTTTCCCTGTCTGTCTCTTTCTCCGTCTGTCTCAATCTCTTTCCCTGTCTGTCTATTTATCTCTTTTCCTGTCTGTCTATCTATCTCTGTAACTTTCCCTGTCTGTCTCTTTCTCTCTCTTTCCCTGTCTGTCTCTTTCCCTCTCTCTCCCTGTCTGTCTCTTTCCCGCTTTCCCTCTGTCTCTTTCCCTGTGTCTGTCTCTTTGTCTGTCTCTTTACCTGTCTTTGTCTGTCTCTTACCCTGTCTGTCTCTTTCCCTTTCTTTCTCTGTCTGTTTGTTTCCCTGTGTCTGACTCTTTGTCTGTGTCTCTCTCTTTCCCTCTCAGTCTGTCTCTTTGTCTGTGTCTGTCTCTTTGTGTCTGTCTCTTACACTGTCTATGTCTGTTTCTTACCCTGTCTGTGTCTGCCTCTTTCCCTGTCTGTGTCTGTCTCTTTCCCTGGCTGCATTGTGACACGCCAACATTCCATATAAGGGCGTGGCTGTGCATTCTTCTGAAGTTCTGGCTGCACTGTGGCTTCCAGCTCCATTCGCCTTAATGGAGGCAGGATTTTTGGCGAATAACTGTAAAGTGCGGGGTTAAAATTTCCCCTCAAAACATAGCCTATGACACTCTCAGGGTCCAGACGTGTGAATGTGCAAAATTTTGTGGCTGTAGCTGCGACGGTGCAGATGCCAATCCCGGACATACACACATACACACACATTCAACTTTGTATATTAGATTTTGAAGGAACTCTTACCATATTACAGGTACATTGATCTCACGGCATGGTGGTAGAGGGGAGAGAGAGAAATAGGCCTACTGCTCCTAAAACCGCTCCTAAAACCCAGCTTACCCTGAGAGTGGGGTGACTACGTGCCTACGCAGCCTTCACCAGAGCCTCTGATGGTGAGGATGGACTTGTCTGATGATAGGCACCAGGTTCCACTCCAGGGCAGCTCCAGGTTTTCACACTCCACCAAGGTTGGCACAAGTCAGGATGGAAGAAGGGACACACTGCCTCTAGGGAAGAACAGGAAGGGGCGACCCCTGACACTTACCCTAGGCAGCCCTGAGATCCCTGACATCCCTAGATGGGTTATTTCACCCCGTGCGACAATCACATACCTATACCTGTCTTTCCCTGGACACAGCCCTGTCTAGTGATCAGGGAAATAGGAACACTAGTTCTGCTCTAGGTAAAAGACACAGAGTAAATGAGACAGAAAGGGGTAGAATAAACAGCAATCACAAAAGGAACTCCAAACAAAAGATGGAATAATGTGTAACAGACTAGTCAGGCAAACGAACACGGGGTAAGGAAGGGAAAAATACCACACAGCTTTCAAACAGCAGACTCCAGCAACGAATCTTAGAGTGACTTTCTGGTAGACAGCTCACAGGTTTCCTCTAGAGGCAAGCTAAGCAGAGGCTATCACCGGCATTTACCTGGGCTGGGAGAGGCGTCTTTATAGCAGAGGTAATTGGAGCATAGGAGATCAGAGGAACTACTTAACCCTAGTAGCACTGGATAAAGGAGAATCTGCATGATATTTTCAGCTGATTCATTAATTTTAACTTTTTAAATACTTACAATAATTTTGGCCAAATGTTCTCCAAGTCCCTCCTTCGAATTTTAGCGCAAATGTTGCAACATTTTAGCAGAACATGACTTTTTGGACTAAAAAGTGACCACAAAGTTTAAAATGTATTTTTGATTTGCATAAAATTCATAAATCATGTCCACCATTTTGAACAATTTGGTGCAAAAACATCAACACAAATCAAAAATAGAAAAGTGACAAAAAACCCCACATGATACGCATTAATATATAGGGCACTTTTTTAGCAGGTTTGTTCATGATTTTCAAATGGCATTTTTGCAAGTATTTTTTTGTGTAATGTATGAAGGCTACAGAAAAATGTTTTTCTTTTTTTTTTTTCCATCTCAATTCTAAATATGTAATAAAAAAAATAAGAAATCTTATCATTTTTATCGTGGTTACTAGCAATTTCTGATCAGATGCTAAACTGGACAAAGGCTCCTGTGATGGAGGGAGAGGAGGAGAACTGTAATATTACGAATTGTAAATGGTGAAACCTGTGTTAGCTATTATGTAATAGAGGTCTTACCTGTTATTGTTATTCTACTTTAAATGGTAATAAAATGATTAATGAAGAGTAGAGATGAACAGATCTTTTGAAATTTGAATTTGTCAAATTTGATTCATGCAAAATAAATTTACACAGATTTCAGTACTAGAAAGCTTGTAATTGCTTATAAAATGCATGTGGGGGAGAAATGAGAGAGAGAGAGAAACCTAATGACCATAAAGAACTACAACATATAAGGAAGAGAGAGTTACCCACTGACCATAAGAGCTCTACAGTAGAAAGAGAACCCCACTCTCCATAAGAACTTACACTCTACAGGAGAGAGAAGACCCTGCTGCCATAAGACCTTACACTCTAGAGGAGAAAGAGATGATCCTGCTGGCCATAAGACCTAACACTCTACAGGAGAGAGAGATGTTCCTGCTGACCATAAGACCTTACACTGTACAGGAGAGAGAGATGATCCTGCTGACCATAACAGCTCTACAGGACAGAGAACCTCGCTCACCATAATGATTTACACTCTACAGGAGAGAGAAGATCCTGCTGGCCATAAGACCTTACACTCTATAAGAGAGAAAGAAGACCCTGCTGACCATAAGACTTTACACTCTACAGGAGAGAGAGATGATCTTGCTGATCATAAAAGCTCTACAGGAGAGAGAACCCCACTCACCATAACAATTTACACTTTATAGGAGAGAGTACTCCACTGACGATAAGAGCTAAAGGGTGCTTTACACGCTGCAACATCGCAAACGATATATCGTCGGGGTCACGTCATTAGTGACGCACATCCAGCGCCATTAGCGGCATCGCAGCGTGTGACACCAAGGAGCGCCGATCAACGATCGCAAAAACGTGAAAAACTGTTGCTCGTTGACACGTCGCTTCTTTTCCAAATATCGTTGCTGCTGCAGGTACGATATTGTTCGTCGCTCCTGCGGCAGCACCGGTGTCGCTATGTGTGACACCGCAGGAACGACGAACATCTCCTTACCTGCGTCCACTGGCAATGAGGAAGGAAGGAGGTGGGCGGCATGGTCCGGCCGCTCATCTCCGCTCCTCCTCTGCTATTGGATGGCTGCCGTGTGACGTGGCTGGGACACCGCACGAACCGCCCCCTTAGAAAGGAGGCGGATCGCCAGCCAGAGTGACGTCGCAGGGAAGGTAAGTCCGTGTGACGGGTGTAAGCGATGTTGTGCACCACGGGCAGCGATTTGCCTGTGACGCACTACCGATGGGGGCGGGTACACTCGCTAGTGATATTGGTACCAATATCGCAGCGTGTAAAGTACCCTTACAGAACAAATTGAGGGAGACAAAAGTGCAGATAGGGTCTTACCCAAGTAGAGTAGTGGATATGAAGGGATCAAGAAAAGGGTGCAGATCAAGAAAAGGGTTAAACGCCACACTGATGTTGAAGAAAACCAAGACCAAATAGATAGGAAACACAATCTTTATTAGTCTACGTGTTTCAAAGATTATTCTTCTTCTTCAGGACCAAAAATCACAGTATGATTTTTGGTCCTGAAGAAGGAGAATAATCCCTGAAACACGTAGACGAATAAAGATCACAATTCTTATCTATTTGGTCTTGGATTTTCTTCAACGGCAGCATGGCTTTTAACCCTTTCCTTGATCTGTGCCTACACTCTACAGAAGAAAGAAGACTTCGCTCTCCATGAGAGCTAATAATCTACAAGAGAGAGGACCTCACTGACCATAAGCACTTACATTCTACTGGAGAGAGATGATTAAACACCCGATATTAAACACCCACTGCGAGCAAGCCATACCATACGGAAAAAAAAGGGCTAGGAACAGGAGAAAACCAATGTGGCTAAATAAGGATGTAAAAGGGGCAATGAATAATAAGAAAAAGGCATTTAAAAAGCTAAAACAAGAAGGCAGCGAAGAAGCATTAAAAATATATAGAGAAAAAAATAAAATGTGTAAAAAACAAATACATTTAGCAAAAGTAGAAACTGAGAGACTCATTGCTAAGGAAAGCAAAACAAATCCCAAACTATTCTTTAATTATATAAACAGAAAAAAGATTAAAATTGATGGTTTTGGCCCTTTAAAGAATAATGAGGGTAAAATCATAGAAAGCGATGTGGGAAAAGCAAATGTTTTAAATACTTTTTTCTCAACTGTGTTCACACAGGAAAAGCATTATGCCATGGGAAATGCAGAGTGATCATGTAAATGCTTTATTAAGTATGACCTGCCTAACCCAGGAAGAAGTGCAGAACCGACTTAGTAACATAAAAATTGACAAATCACCAGGCCCTGATGGCATTCACCCTCGGGTATTAAGGGAGTTAAGTAATGTGATAGACAGACCTCTATTCCTTATATTTAAAGACTCTATAGAAACTGGGTCTGTTCCACTGGATTGGCGGCTAGCAAATGTGGTACCAATATTCAAAAAAGGGTGTAAAAGGGAACCTGGAAACTATAGGCCGTTAAGCTTAACATCTGTTGTAGGTAAAATGTTTGAAGGGTTTTTAAGGGATACTATTATGGAATGTCTCAATGTTAATAATTGTTTAACTCCATATCAACATGGATTTACGAAGGATTGCTCCTGTCAAACAAACTAACCTGATCAGCTTCTATGAGGATGTAAGCTCTCACATGGACCGAGGAGAATCATTGGATGTCATTTATCTCGACTTCGGTAAAGCATTTGACACTGCCCCACATAAAAGATTGATAAGTAAAATGAGAAAGCTTGGGCTCGGGGAAAATGTGTGTAGATGGGTAGGTAGCTGGCTTAGTGACAGAAAACAAAGAGTGGTTATTAATGGCGCATACTCAGAGTGGGCCAGGGTTACTAGTGGGGTGCCACAGGGGTCTGTATTGGGCCCCCTACTATTTAATATATTTTTTAATGATCTGGTGGATGAATTACAGAGTAAAATATCAGTATTTGCAGATGATACAAAACTATGTAAGGTAGTTAACACAAAGGAGGACAGTTTGCAACTACAGATGGGTTTGAGTAAATTGGAGAATTGGGCTGAAAAATGGCAAATGAGGTTTAACAGAGATAAGTGTAAGGTTATGTACATGGGAAGGAGAAACAGATGCTACGATTACTTACTAAATGGGAAACCGCTGGGGAAATCAGACATGGAAAAAGACTTAGGCATCTTAGTCAATAAGAATCTAAATTGGAGTGCCCAGTGTCAGGCAGCAGCCACCAAAACAAATAGGGTGATGGGATGCATTAGAAGAGGTCTGGGGGCACGAGATGAAAACATCAATCTCCCTCTGTACAAATCACTCGTTAGATCTCACTTGGAGTATTGTGTGCAATGTTGGGCACCGGTGCTCAAGAAAGACATTACTGAACTTGAAAGGGTTCAGAGGCGGGCTACTAAAATAATAAATGGAGTGGGTGCATTACAATACATGGAAAGGTTATCAAAATTAGGTCTATTTACTCTAGAAAAGAGAAGACTTAGGGGAGACCTAATAAATATGTACAAATATATCAGAGGGCCATATAGAGATCTCTCCCATGATCTGTTTGTACCAAGGACTATGACAAGAACAAGGGGGCATTCTCTTCGATTGGAGGAAAGAAAATTCCTACATCAGCATAGAAGAGGGTTCTTCACGGTAAGAGCAGTGAGGCTCTGGAACTCTCTTCCTGAGGAAGTGGTGATGGCCAACTCACTGAATGAATTTAAGAGAGGAATGGATGCTTTTCTTGATAGCAAAAGTATAGAAGGTTATAAATAGCATAATCTTACAGGTAGATAGAAGAGCGACCTAGATTATTAGAGGAATGGGTGGGCTGCAATACCAAGACAGGTTATTAAACTTGGGGTTATTTAGTTTGGAAAAACAAAGGCTTAGGGGGGATCTAATCACAATGTATAAACATATGAGGGGACAGTACAGAGACCTTTTCAAAGATCTCTTTACACCTAGGCCTGTGACTGGAACCCGGGAGCATCCGCTACATCTTGAGTAAAGAAGGTTTAATCATAATCACAGACGAGGATTCTTTACTGTATGAGCAGTGAGACTATGGAACTCTCTGCCGCATGATGTTGTAATGAGTGATTCACTACTAACATTTAAGCAGAGCCTGGATGCCTTTCTTTAAAAATATAATATTACCAGTTATGTACAGTTAGGTCCAGAAATATTTGGACAGTGACACAATTTTCGCGAGTTGGGCTCTGCATGCCACCACATTGGATTTGAAATGAAACCTCTACAACAGAATTCAAGTGCAGATTGTAACGTTTAATTTAAAGGTTTGAACAAAAATATCTGATAGAAATTGTAGGAATTGTACACATTTCTTTACAAACACTCCACATTTTAGGAGGTCAAAAGTAATTGGACAAATAAACCAAACCCAAACAAAATATTTTTATTTTCAATATTTTGCTGCGAATCCTTTGGAGGCAATCACTGCCTTAAGTCTGGAACCCATGGACATCACCAAACGCTGGGTTTCCTCCTTCTTAATGCTTTGCCAGGCCTTTACAGCCGCAGCCTTCAGGTCTTGCTTGTTTGTGGGTCTTTCCGTCTTAAGTCTGGATTTGAGCAAGTGACATGCATGCTCAATTGGGTTAAGATCTGGTGATTGACTTGGCCATTGCAGAATGTTCCACTTTTTTGCACTCATGAACTCCTGGGTAGCTTTGGCTGCATGCTTGGGGTCATTGTCCTTCTGTACTATGAAGCGCCGTCCGATCAACTTTGCGGCATTTGGCTGAATCTGGGCTGAAAGTATATCCCTGTACACTTCAGAATTCATCCGGCTACTCTTGTCTGCTGTTATGCCATCAATAAACACAAGTGACCCAGTGCCATTGAAAGCCATGCATGCCCATGCCATCACGTTGCCTCCACCATGTTTTACAGAGGATGTGGTGTGCCTTGGATCATGTGCCGTTCCCTTTCTTCTCCAAACTTTTTTCTTCCCATCATTCTGGTACAGGTTGATCTTTGTCTCATCTGTCCATAGAATACTTTTCCAGAACTGAGCTGGCTTCATGAGGTGTTTTTCAGCAAATTTAACTCTGGCCTGTCTATTTTTGGAATTGATGAATGGTTTGCATCTAGATGTGAACCCTTTGTATTTACTTTCATGGAGTCTTCTCTTTACTGCTGACTTAGAGACAGATACACCTACTTCACTGAGAGTGTTCTGGACTTCAGTTGATGTTGTGAATGGGTTCTTCTTCACCAAAGAAAGTATGCAGGGATCATCCACCACTGTTGTCATCCGTGGACGCCCAGGCCTTTTTGAGTTCCCAAGCTCACCAGTCAATTCCTTTTTTCTCAGAATGTACCCGACTGTTGATTTTGCTACTCCAAGCATGTCTGCTATCTCTCTGATGGATTTTTTCTTTTTTTTCAGCCTCAGGATGTTCTGCTTCACCTCAATTGAGAGTTCCTTAGACCGCATGTTGTCTGTTCACAGCAACAGCTTCCAAATGCAAAACCACACACCTGTAATCAACCCCAGACCTTTTAACTACTTCATTGATTACAGGTTAACGAGGGAGACGCCTTCAGAATTAATTGCAGCCCTCAGAGTCCCTTGTCCAATTACTTTTGGTCCCTTGAAAAAGAGGAGGCTATGCATTACAGAGCTATGATTCCTAAACCCTTTCTCCGATTTGGATGTGAAAACTTTCATATTGCAGCTGGGAGTGTGCACTTTCAGCCCATATTATATATATAATTGTATTTCTGAACATGTTTTTGTAAACAGCTAAAATAACAAAACTTGTGTCACCGTCCAAATATTTCTGGACCTAACTGTATATTAGATTTTATGACAGGGTGTTAATCCAGGGAACTAGTCTGATTGCCGTATGTGGAGTCAGGAAGGAATTTTTTCCCCATTGGAGCTTGTTTGACACATTCGGGTTTTTTTGCCTTCCTCTGGATCAACATGTTAGGCTACGGGTTGAACTAGATGGACTTAGAGCAGACCTGGGCAAGGGGCGGCCCGCGGGCCACATCCGGCCCGCCTACTCTCTGTGACCGGCCCGCCTGTCTTTCAGGGAGAAATCCTTCAGGTCCGCACAGTATGTGCAGGCAGCGGAACGCAGGAGTCTCTGCTCTGTTCCCTGCCGGCACTTTGTCAGTGACACACGCGCGCGCTCTGATGTTATCAGTACTGCGCTGCGTGTGTCATTTCAAAAGTTCCCACCCGGCAGAAGGAGCAGCACAGTGGGGGCCTTCACGGAGAGAAGCAGCGGCGGGGGCCCCTCGCAGAACAGCATCAGCACAGCCAGGGCCCGTATAAGAGGAGCAGCTCAGCGGGGGGCCTGTACGGAGGGTGCCTGAGGACGGGGACGATAACAAGGGAGAGGTAAGTAGTGACTAATAAGCTGAGGAGGGGACAATGGGGGAGGGCGGGACTGGTGACTAATACTGGGGGTGTAGTGGTGTAGTTTTACAGGTGTAGTATATGGTGTTGTATATATAGTGGTGTAGCATATAGTGGTGTAGTACATAGGGTCAGGGGCGTAACGACCGCGATCGCAGAGGTCGCCACTGCGATCAGGCCAGCAGGGTTATAGGGGCCCGGGAGCCGCTCTGCAGAGCCGGCTGCCGGGCCCCTATTAATAAGTGCCACAGTGTAGTGGCCGACAATGCGACCGTCAGGGGGCCGGCCTGTGAGTCAGGGGAGCCCAGTGTCAGCAGAGGGGCCCCTGACCTGGAGAGGCCACCAGCCGTGTCTGAGCTGCAGCAGAGCAGGAGAGACCTGCACAGAAGACGGAATAAGCCATCCTGCAGGACCTGCGATGATGTCACGCCCATGTGACTGTGTGGGAGGAGACACAGGAGGCCGGCAGAAAGCAAGAGATACTGAATCCTAAAAGAGATTTGGACACATGATGACTGGTAAAAAGAAAAGAGGGGACATGAGAGGGGGAAGGGGGCTACAGGGTGAGTGGCATATGAGGGCTGCAGACTGACAGAAGGATGTGAACGGGTGCAGAGTGTTTGAGAGGGGTAAGTTGGGGTACAGGCAGGGTGAGATGTGTGGGCATGGTGTGTGACAGATCGGGGTGTAGTGTGTGATCTGGGGGGTGCAGGCTGTATGGGGAGCAGGGTTTGTGAGATATGGGAGTGCAGGTTGTATGGGGAGCAGGGTATGTGAGATATGGGGGTGTAGTGTGTGTGATATGGGGGTGCAGGCTGTATGGAGAGCAGGGTATGTGACATATGGGGGTGTAGTGTGTGTGATATGGGGGAGCAGGGTGTGTGATATATGGGGGAGTAGTATATTACAAGTGTACTATATGGAGGTGTAGTATATTACAGGTGTGCTATATGGAGGTGTAGTATATTACAGGTGTGCTATATGGAGGTGTAGTATATTACAGGTATACTATATGGGGGTGTACTATATTACAGGTGTACTATATGGCGGTGTATATAGTGGTGTAGTATTTGGGGTATAGTGATGTAGTATATTACAGGTGTGCTATATGGAGGTGTTGTATATAGTGGTGTAGTATATGGGGGTATAGTGATGTAGTATATTACAGGTGTACTATATGGAGGTGTAGTATATTACAGGTGTACTATATGGTGGTGTAGTATATTACAGGTGTGCTATATGGAGGTGTAGTATATTACAGGTGTACTATATGGAGGTGTATATAGTGGTGTAGTATATGGGGGTATAGTGATGTAGTATATTACAGGTGTACTATATGGAGGTGTAGTATATTACAGGTGTACTATATGGAGGTGTATATAGTGGTGTAGTATATGGGGGTATAGTGATGTAGTATATCACAGGTGTACTATATGGAGGAGTAGTATATTACAGGTGTACTATATGGAGGTGTAGTATATTACAGGTGTGCTATATGGAGGTGTAGTATATTACAGGTGTACTATATGGAGGTGTAGTATATTACAGGTGTAGTATATAGGGATGTAGTGATGTAGTATATTACAGGTGTACTATATGGAGGTGTAGTATATTACAGGTGTGCTATATGGAGGTGTAGTATATTACAGGTATACTATATGGGGGTGTACTATATTACAGGTGTAGTATATAGGGATGTAGTGATGTAGTATATTACAGGTGTACTATATGGAGGTGTAGTATATTACAGGTGTGCTATATGGAGGTGTAGTATATTACAGGTGTGCTATATGGAGGTGTAGTATATTACAGGTGTAGTATATAGGGATGTAGTGATGTAGTATATTACAGGTGTACTATATGGAGGTGTAGTATATTACAGGTGTGCTATATGGAGGTGTAGTATATTACAGGTGTAGTATATAGGGATGTAGTGATGTAGTATATTACAGGTGTACTATATGGAGGTGTAGTATATTACAGGTTTACTATATGGAGGTGTAGTATATTACAGGTGTGCTATATGGAGGTGTAGTATATTACAGGTGTACTATATGGAGGTGTAGTATATTACAGGTTTACTATATGGAGGTGTAGTATATTACAGGTGTGCTATATGGAGGTGTAGTATATTACAGGTGTGCTATATGGAGGTGTAGTATATTACAGGTGTGCTATATGGAGGTGTAGTATATTACAGGTGTAGTATATAGGGATGTAGTGATGTAGAATATTACAGGTTTACTATATGGAGGTGTAGTATATTACAGGTGTGCTATATGGAGGTGTAGTATATTACAGGTGTGCTATATGGAGGTGTAGTATATTACAGGTGTACTATATGGAGGTGTAGTATATTACAGGTTTACTATATGGAGGTGTAGTATATTACAGGTTTACTATATGGAGATGTAGTATATTACAGGTGTGCTATATGGAGGTGTAGTATATTACAGGTGTACTATATGGGGGTGTACTATATTACAGGTGTAGTATATGGAGGTGTAGTATATTACAGGTGTAGTATATAGGGATGTAGTGATGTAGTATATTACAGGTGTACTATATGGAGGTGTAGTATATTACAGGTGTGCTATATGGAGGTGTAGTATATTACAGGTGTGCTATATGGAGGTGTAGTATATTATAGGTGTGCTATATGGAGGTGTAGTATATTACAGGTGTAGTATATAGGGATGTAATGATGTAGTATATTACAGGTGTACTATATGGAGGTGTAGTATATTACAGGTGTACTATATGGAGGTGTAGTATATTACAGGTGTGCTATATGGATGTGTAGTATATTACAGGTGTACTATATGGGGGTGTACTATATTACAGGTGTAGTATATGGGGTGTAGTAAATTACAGGTGTAGTATATAGGGATGTAGTGATGTAGCATATTACAGGTGTCCTATATGGAGGTGTAGTATATTACAGGTGTACTATATGGGGGTGTACTATATTACAGGTGTAGTTTATTACAGGTGTAGTATATAGGGGTGTAGTGATGTAGTTTATTACAGGTGTAGTATATAGGGATGTAGTGATGTAGCATATTACAGGTGTCCTATATGGAGGTGTAGTATATTACAGGTGTACTATATGGGGGTGTACTATATTACAGGTGTAGTTTATTACAGGTGTAGTATATAGGGGTGTAGTGATGTAGTATATTGGGTAGAACTGAGGTAATTATATTAGTCCGGCCCTCTAAACCAATCCCGATTTCTCATGCGGCCCCATGGGAAAATTAATTGCCCACCCCTGACTTAGAGTCTCCCTTTAACCTTAAAAACTATGAAACTATGAAACTATGATTCTGCTAACCATAAAAGCTCTACAGGAAAAAGAGTATCCTGCTCACCATAAGCGCTTACACTCTACAGAAGAGATAGACTTATTCAATGACTGTGGAGATGAAAAATGACTCAGCCATACATACTGCTCTAAAGCGGAACTGCTGATTTCTGATGGCCCAGGTACTGACCCCCAGTATGATAATCCATTAGATGTCATAGCTGCAAGGTATCATGGGGAAATCTACATGGCAATACAAAATGACGTTAGCCTGCTCTTATACCTTAGCAGGGTTGGAAACGGTGTTGTCAAGTTTTTTTTAATTTTGTGTATCATCAATCGAATCTTAAAATGTTTGAATTCGCATTTCAGAAAATTTCATAAAGTTCAACTCAAAGTCGATACACCATGAATTGATCCACTCATCAATACTGGACAATTACCTGTGTAGCACAAGATGCATGAAGCCAGTAATAGGCTTAATAGTCAGTTTGAACATGACAAGGTTACTTTTTTATTTTTTTTATAAAGATGGAAAACGAAAATTATGAAAGCTGAAATAAAACCCTGATAATCTTAGAACGCCGTAATGTAGGGGTAGACTAGACACCCTTATTCCAGGGATGTATCACGAGGCTGTGTTTTGCTGTTTCAATGCAACCTGGGTTGTATCAGCAAATTACCTCTACAGGACAACTGACGTCGTGCATCCTAGTCCAACCATGCCCCCAGCATTGATCAACAGCTCTCAGGCACTATACATTGTACACAGAAAGCTGTGGTTTGGGGGGGATTATAGACAGCTCAACAACTAGATCTTCAGCAGAGAAAACTGACTTTCATTATTGTGGCACCTAGTAAACTAAGTAGGGTCTTTCTTTTCAACAATAGGTAATTTTCTGATGATGCAGTCAATTTTGATTTCTTTTGTTCAATTCTACTTTGACTTATTTGATTTTAAAAATATTTGGTAACACTGAGCGCCAAGGCATATAATAAATTATACATTTACTATATATAGCATTGTTGTCACGCTCGTAGCTGGGGGCGTGGTACTATGATGAGCTGAAGTGGACCAAATGGACCACAGAGTAACCCTTCCATGGGGTAGAGGCCCAGGACTGTCGTAGCAGACCCCTAGGACAGAGGTGGACACAGGTGTAGATAGAAATATAAAAAAACTGAACCGCCATCCAACAAATGTGAACAGGTGCTAACTGAAAAAACATAGTAACTATAAATGCAAACATAAAAACAAAAAAGTGAGCCGGAGTATGAGATGAGAAAAATGCCACTATTTGGACTGCAAACCTCCATGTATGGGCAGCTAGGCTCCTGCTATAATGGTTATGAACAGCCAGGTCTTAGGGCGAAGTGCCCAGTCAGAAAGAGACTCACTAGAAATATCAAAAAACTGACCTGCACATCCAACAAATGTGAACAGGTGCTAACTGAAAAAACATAGTAACTATAAATGCAAACAGTTGCACACTGAAAAAGCCAAAAATGTATTTTTGATATTTCTAGTGAGTCTCTTTCTGACTGGGTACTCCGCCCTAAGACCTGGCTGTTCATAACCATTATAGCAGGAGCCTAGCTGCCCATACATGGAGGTTTGCAGTCCAAATAGTGGCATTTTTCCCAGCTATGGATGTTTTTAACCTAGATAGTGGCATTTAAGTTAGGTTCCCGGATTACAAAGATATACCTTGCCGTTGGTCTCCGGGCTTACATGCATTGGTCAATACATAAACTAAATATTTCTCTTTTACAGTAATGCAGTGCCATATTTTCCCTAGTACATTTTTGGCTTTTTTAGTGTGCAACTGTTTGCATTTATAGTTAAAGGTGTAGATAGGACTGAGTCTCAAGTGCGGACAGGGACCACCAAGGTGTCTCAAGGCTGGCAGCACAGGCAGAGTCTCTAGCACCAACACAGCAGGACAGACAGGCAAACTCACTAACAAGGCAGATGGCACAGCCAGGGCATGATGGGCAAGCAGTCTTTAGTACCAACTGGACAGGCAGAGTCCAAGTACAGGCAGGATGGGACTGGAACCAGGTGCCAACAGGCAAGGTGGGCTGGTAGCCAGAAACGGGCAGAACAGGACTGGAACCAGGTGCCAACAGACATGTTGTGCTGGTAACCAGTCACAGGCAAGGCAGGACTGGAATCAGGTGGCAACAGGCAGGGCTGGCTGGAAGCTTAGTACGGGCAGGAACAGGAATGGATACACGACAGGACTGGACCAGACGGGACAGGCAGAAACAGGACACAATTGGACCACATGGGACATGTGACCTGATAACTAACTAGACAGAACCAACTGACCAACAGAATCTGTGGTATTTACAGGCAACTTTCCTAGTGGGAGATTGCCTTAAATACCCATTGCCTCTCATCGATAGGCTGAGAAGCACTTCTTGGCAGTGGCACACTGGCCCTTTAAGAGAGGGCAGCTGCGCGAACCCACTCCCTAGGAGTGCTCCCGGAGGTCCTGTGACACATGCACAGACTCCGGGAGGTGGGTGGCAGAGGAACCCACATGAAGGAGCGAACAGGGATGCCGGGCAACGAGGGGTCCAGGAGGTGAGTCACTGCATGTCACTGCAAGAGAGGAGAGGCAGGGATGCAGCATTACAATTGTAAGTCTGAGAGTTCAGATAACTAGTGTAAATACTAGATCCTGCAATAAATTAATTGCGGTACTTTTTATGTGTGAGTTTAACTTTTCCATTGATAAGATATAGCAGTAAAATAACACATATCCTCCACTGTAATAAATTATTCTATTGATCTAAGTTCAACCAGTTGTAAATTATTTTCTCTACCTCACAGTACTGTCTTTAAGAATGTTAATAATCATAAACAGATTACTGAGTAATAATTTATTGGTTATACTACAACAGAAGCTTTTCCAATTTCCTTTTTTGTTCTTTTCCTACTAGTCTTGTGTTTGATTCTTTTTATGTCTCATCTTTATTTGCTCATTTTTGCACTGCCTTCACCCGCAGCACAGGAATAGTTTTTGATGACCTCCTGCTATGTGCTCCATTTCCTTTGTATAAGAACAATTCAAAGATAGACTGTTTAATGTTTGAAAATAAAATGTAGACATTGAAACAATATTTATTTAATTAAATTAGAATACTTTCACTGCAGGAACTCCTTTTAAACGAATATTAAAAAAATCTACAGACTTTATTTTCCTATTTGTTCATGCCCCGTCATAGTATATATACTTTTCATTATAAAAATGTCATTTTTTGCAATACCAATCTAGGCAATCAGAACTGTAATAGACTTAGAAGACTCCTGGAAAGTCCTAACAGTTACAATGACAAGCTCCTACTGATTTAGAAGACATCTTTTTAGTTAATATTAGTAGACTGGTGGAACAATACACACTGAAAGTATAGTCAATATGATACTTTCTGGTGTAAGAAGATTGTCCACTACAGGGAAAACCCCTTCTCAATCACCTGGTTTGCCACCGTTAAAATAACAACACTTATACTAACCTTCAGTACTGGTGCTGTTCCAGCGGTGTCATCACTCACACTCCCAGGGCTCATGGGACATTGTTACTCACCTCCAGTATTGGTGCTGTTTCAGCAGTGTCGGCACTTGCTCTCCTGGGGTTCATGTGACATTGTTATGTCCCACGAGCTCTGCGCCCAGTCAGTGCTGGCTTCACTCTTCCTGCCTTTTGATGAATTGATCATCAAGATGAAGTCAGGGCTGAGGCTGGCCACTCACTTCCTATTGATGATTGATATGTCCAAAGGCGGGGAGAATGAAACAGATGCTGATTGGGCGCAGAGCTCGCGTGTCATAACAATGTCAACATGAGCCCTGGGAGAGCGAGTGCAGACACTGCTGGAACAGCACCAAAACTGGAGATGGATAGAAGTGTTATTATTTTAATGGGGGGCAAATCTGGGGATTGCGAAGTGGGTTTTCCATGTAGTGGACATCCTCTTTAAATTATAAATGTCCAAAGAGCCTCGGGAGAAGAAGTGCCAACACTGCTGGAACAGCGCTGACACTGTAGATGAGTATAATCATTGTTATTTTACCAGGCATAAACATGGTAATTGAGAAGATGTTGTCTGAGTAGTCATGTCCGATTTAAAGACGTAATTTGGCAGTGACGCTGTCAAGTCTTGCTACCTTAATTTTACATCAATGGTAAGTACCTAACACAAACTATTTCCTTAAGACTTAAATAACTAAAAAGGTAAAACAATACCAATAACATTTTATATTAAGAACACAGACTAATAATTAGAAAAGAAGAAAATAAACTTGCTGTAGGTCTGTTCTTGACATCTGACAAGCCACCACTAATAAGCAGTGGAAACGTTACAAGAAGAGATACATCCCCTCAGTATATTTTTAAGTAGACAGCTGTTAGAAACACCTTGGAGATATACATTATATAGATAAATAACCTTGTGAATCTTGAGTGATTGCACCCAAGAGTTCTTTCAAAAACTAAAACAGGCTCCATAGCCAATGCAACATTTGTAAATGTATCACTTGTCTGCAAAGACTCCTCTGAAATGTAAAGTATAACAGATGTATCACAGCTGTTCCAAAATGTAATGGAGACAGAACCGAGAAGGAACAGTCTAGTTCTACCTCCAAAGCCAAGTGATTCCTTTTGTCAAGTTAAAAGACAAATGTTCCATATCACGTCTTAACAAGACGACACAAATAGACTGAAAAATTATATTGGTCATGAAAATCTTACAAAAGTAGGAAAATATTCTGCACAATTCATTCTAAAATGGAAATGGTTCATATAAAAACAGCTGTCTGTATTCGTGTTTTATAAACTGTCACTGGGTGAAAAATATCCATAGCATTGTAAGATTATATTATTTTGTCCACCACATTCTAGGAATTCCTCGGTAAAATATCATATTTTTCACAGATTTTAAGGCACCCTTTAGTTTAATATATACAGCTTCCATACAAATTCGACACTCCTGAGAGTGTTTGCGTAAAGAAAGCCAAGGGAGTGTGCCCAGATGAAATGTTGTGCTAGTTATTGAGAGTCCTATAACCAGGACAACTGCTTTAAGTCCTACTATATAAGTCAGGTTAGAGACGCTGTGGAGCTGACAAGCAGGGTACAACCTACCAGTTACAATCTGGTTACAGAGTGCTAGGCAGTGAACAAGCTGCCATGTCTGGAGACTGAGACTAAAGCTGCATTTACACTAAAAGATATTGATGAATGAATGCTGTTAAAAACCCTTCTGTCACCATTATCCTTCCTTGTACACAGGCTGTTATTTACATGAACCAACTGGCGGCATGTTATAACCGCCAATCGATAAACCTTTACCGATCAGTGGTTGTTAAAATGCTTGTTTAGACAGGCAGGTGAAAGTAAATGATGTGCACTGAGGGATCAGTAGTACATCAGTAATACATCAATGCACATAAGCTGCGCAATGAACTTTGTGTGTTGCGTGAAAGATCATTTCACTGAATGAGCATTTTCCTTGTTTATCAGGTGATCAGCAGCCTATTTACACTTCATAATAATTGTGGATCGAGTGTTTTTAAGAACGCAAATTCACAATTATCTTGCAGTGTAAAGGGAGCTGAAAGAGGTTTTCCACTACTAATTTAACCCCTTCTCATATGACCTAACTCTTCCCAATAATCATTTTCCTTATATACTGCTATTACCTGCCTTTCTCTTGTAAGCCTATGTTTGTGTGTCTCCTTTATCACTATGTTGGTAAAAATAGTTTAAAGAAATCGGGTTAAATGCTGCGCTAAAAACCACAAATCCAAGGTGTATCATGAATTCCTTTTCTTTATTTTCACAGGTTAACGCGTTTCAAAGGCATCTCCGCCTTCTTCATCAGGACAGAAGCCAAAAAGGAACAGCATCAGATGCTGTTCCTTTTTGGCTTCTGTCCTGATGATGAAGGCGGAGATACCTTTGAAACGCGTTGACCGGTGAAAATAAAGATGCTGTTCCTTTTTTGCTTCTGTCCTGATGAAGAAGGCGAAGATGCCTTTGAAACGCGTTGACCTGTGAAAATATAGAAAAGTAATTAATGATACACCTTGGATTTGTGGTTTTTAGCGCAGCATTTAACCCAATTTCTTTAAACTATTTTTACCTTCACTGCACCATTGTGGCTGCGGCTGACCACCTCTGCATTCATTGATTTCATGCCTATAAGGAGTTGTGCCTGTCACAACACTAGCAGGTGAGTACTTGACCTACTCCCTGCACTCAATTTATAACGGATAAAACCCTATAAGCGCTTCCTTTCCACAGTGTTGCTGATTATCACTATGTTGTGATGCAGCAACTCTACTTCCAATCTGGGGACTGGAATCAGACACACTTAGCAGGGAAAGTCACTCATGGGAGTGGGGCTACATATCAGTGAGTGTAACAGAATAATATAGGGAATAGGATGGTACAGGGCTCCTAAACTGACCATACGACTAAGGACCCTTAGCTGTCCCTTATCCCGATGGTAGACTTTGTGGTAGTTAGGGTTGAGCCTCCAGCATGACCCTGTCTCTTTTCCAGGCCCTAACAACTGTGTCTCCACCACACAGGTAAATGACCCGCACAAAGGCCAAAAACCCACCAACACAGAACAAAGACGGGGTAAACAAAAACTCACACCTAAAACCTGCTCCAGGCTATAACCAAGGGTGCATGGGTAGGGTACAACGAAAAGGAGGAAGGAAAAATTACTCTCAGCAATCACAGCAGATAGTAACAAATCTCAGCAGAAAGCAACAGACCTGTCCACTCTGCTCCTGAGCTAGCTCCAATTAAGTTGAACATGCAGCAACCTCTCCAAGAAGCAGATGGATTATATACAGGCCGGAAATGATCAAATGGCTGACATCTGAGACAGACTGCTGCAGCACAGAGAAGAAATTAACCATTAAGTCCCCAAAGGAAAACAGCACCATTTAAATGGTCATGATGTAAGACGGTGATAGAGAGCTCTGATCCTGAGCCTGTCTTGACACACGTGACAATAAGTGACAGCAGTCTAGGCACATGTACTCAGATCAGACCTTTCTCTACTCTCTGCCTCCATCCTGCTGATGCTTTGAAATGCCATCCCTTCTGCTGACAAGCACTGCGATATGCTGCTTGTTGATAGAAAGCATATCACAGGCTTGTCAGCAGAAGGCATAATACTTCAAAGCTTCAAAGAGACACCCCAAAGAGCCAGTCTGCACCACGAATGACCAAACTCAGGTCAAGCTTCACCCTTGTCTCCATTGCTGTGCTGCATATCATAGTGTGACTGTGGGTTGGAACAAACATTATTTCTCCCAGGAAGCAAAGCATTACTCATAAGTGCCATCCAAATGTCCTGCCATTGCCATCATTGTATTGTTAACTGTTCATAATGTAACCACCAAGATTCTGAAGCAACTAAAAGTGACAGTCGATCAAGCCATTGACTTTTACTAAGCAGACTGTATAATGTTGTGGCTAGTGTTGAGTGAGTAGTTACATATTCGTTCTCGCTATGCTGTTAGCAAGTACTGTCTGCTACTCACATATTCGTTACGAGTAGCGGGCACAATGTAAGTCAATGGGAAATACTCGCTAAGTAGCGAATAAACCGAAAGCCGTACTACTCATGTGAGTAGCGAATAGTACAGCTTTCAGATTACTTGCTACTTTTCGAGTATTTCCCATTCACTAACATTGTGCCCGCTACTCGTAACGAATATGCCAGTAGCGGACAGTACTTGCTAACAGCATAGCGAGTACGAATAGTCAACTAGTTGCTCAACACTAATTGTGGTGTGTCTGAACTCCTTTTCAACTGTGTCTGTACTTTTCAGGCATGCACAAAACCTTGGTTAACGTCCTCATTTTGTTTGCTTCATTATATTGGACACTGCAGGAAAGGAGCAGACAGATCAAAAAGTGATTCACTTTGCTTCATTAAAGTTAATTATGCTATGGGGCAGATCCACTTGGTCCCTGTTTTTTCATGGCTTCAGAAGGAGCTGCTTGCATGTGTCAAAAACCTAATGTGAATACAGTCCAAATATTATAATGTTTGTCGTTTTACAGAAAAATAGTGTCTTTAACTTTTGAAATGCTGCCCTAGGCCTTAATGGGGATAACCACCTCTAATGCCTCAAAAATATATTTTCATTGCCACCATTACTTAGACACAAAGCCTTTACATCAACTTTGTAGACTGATCTTGTAATATATTTAATCTCATATGCAATTTTTAGTCATGGGTTTATATAAAAATGTCGCGGGCGGGGAGGTACGCCGCTGCCGCGCTCGCTAATGCTCGGGTCCGGCGCTGCTGCGGCTGCTGCTGCTTGTTGACTTGTGCGGTGGGCCGGATCCGGGGACTCGAGCGGCGCTCCTCGCCCGTGAGTGAAAAAGGTGGTTGGTTTTGGGGGATTTAGTCCGTGACGCCACCCACGGGTTGTGGTGAAGATAGGCACCACCGCTGCTGGTGACGGGGATCCCGGGAGCGATGGTAGGGAGCAGCTGGGATGTTGTTTTCCCCCTCCATGGGTAGGGGTCAGTGGTCCCGGGGCCCGGTGGTGTGACGGGGAGGCAGGGTTGGTGAGGTGCAGGGTTGCAGGGACAACGCGGCGCGGTGCCGGATGGCACGGGTGTACTCACTCAGTAAGAGATGCACAAAGTCCTCGGTAAACCAAATGGCTGGATGGACGGGTCCCGCAGCCGGCTGCAGTTTCTCTCCTCGGACGGGTGATGGCGGCTGTCTTTCCCTGCACCTTTATGTACTTGTTTGACTATGGTGGATCCCCAACGGTAGTCCGCTCCCCGGTGTATGGATGCCGGAGGAGCCCGTTTGCCCGCAGGCGCTGGCCCTTGGGTCTCTAGCCTTAGGCGGTAGCTGTATACCCTCACGGTGTGGGCGGTTGCCTTCTGACGGGTCTTTGGCTGTTAGGAAACCCCTGGGGTTCCTGTCACACTCGGATTTGACTGTTGATGGCGACTCCAAGCCTAGTCGGGGTCCGATGGCCCTGCCTGTGTGTGCTGGCTTCACTTCGCTCCCCGGTCGGTACCGGCGGGCCAACGCCCGACCCCGGTCCTACGGTTCCGCGTTGATTCACCACTCCTGCAGACAGCCACCACCGTCTGCCAACCTTGTTGTCAGTGCCTGGGCCCCAAACCCAGACACCCTCCTCTCACTTCAACCTCCTCCACTGAACTCCTAAACTCAACTCCACTGTCACTTTTCCCGCCTCCAGGCCTGTGAACTCCTCGGTGGGTGGGGCCAACCGCTTGGCTTCGCCCTACCTGGTGTGGACATCAGGCCCTGGAGGGAGGCAACAAGGGTTTTATGTTTGGCTAATGTTACTGTCTAGTGGGGGTGGGGGTGTATGTATGTTACCTGTGACGACCTGGCTAGTCCAGGGCGCCACATTAACATGACAATGTATTATTGCTGTTCTCAATGGCAAAAGGAACTATTTCCCTGCTATCACCATGGTGGGCACAAACTTGGTACTACTGCCCTGGAAGCAATACCTGAAATGTACTGTCATCTGATTTCTCCTATAATGGTTTCTCTGGAAGTGCCGTTATTCTATATAACAAGGTCCAATATTGAATGGCTGCCTGCATCTAAGTTTTAAAAGCACAAAACAGAAGACTTATCTTTATATATTACTAGCTGTAGTACTCGGCGTTGCCCGGACAAGTGTCTCTCTGTCTCTCTCTCTCTCTCCCTGTCTCCCTCTCTGTCTTTCTCACTCTCTCTCTCTCTCTGTCTCTCTCTCTCTGTGTCTGTGTGTGTGTGTGTGTGTGTCTCTCTGTGTATCTATGTGTGTCTCTGTGTGTGTGTGTGTCTCTCTCTCTCTCTGTCTGTCTCTGTCTATGTGTCGCTGTCTGTGTGTCTCTGTCTATCTGTCTCTGTCGGTCTGACTGTATCTCTGTCTGTGTCTGTCTGTCTCTCTATGTCTGTTTCTTTCTCTGTCTGTCTGTGTGTGTCTCTATCTCTGTGTGTGACTGTCTCTGTCTGTCTCTGCCTCTGTGTGTGTCTGCCTGGGTGTGTGTCTGTGTGTCTCTGTGTCTCTCTGTCTCTACCGAAATCATATTACCTCCCACATACAATGTCCTTCGTTGCCTATAGCAACCAATCACAGCTCCTCTTAATGACGTGTAGCTCCCAGCTCCATTGACTTTAATGTAAGCAGGTTTTTTGGTGAATAACTGTAAGCGCAGGGTTAAATTTTCCTCTCAAAATATAGTCTATAACGTTCCCTGAGCCAAATGAGGTGGCTGTGCAAAATTTCGTGATTGTAAATACGATAGTGCGGATTCCTTTAGCGGACATACATACATACACATACATACACTCTGCTTTATATATTAGACTTGATCTTGTTGCACCTATCAATGGCCGTGTGGCTCCTTCATTCATTCATTCATTCATTCATTCATTCATTCATTCAGACATTCCTATGGTTTGCTGTGAGGTCAGATGACAAACTCCCAAATATACAGTACCTGTCATCTAAACCATTACAAGAGCATCTTATCCAGCTAAAGAACTCAATCCACCAAAGACAAAACAAATTGTCTAGAAGAATAAATCCATAGATGAACAGGATGCATGTGATTGAGGCTATAAACATTAGAGTCAGTTATGGAAAATAGTAGTATCTTGAAACAGTGAAACAGAAAACTACACTGAGTGCAGAATTATTAGGCAAATGAGTATTTTGATCACATGATACTTTTTATACATATTGTCCTACTCCAAGCTGTATAGGCTTGAGAGCCAACTACCAATTAAGTAAATCAGGTGATGTGCATCTCTGTAATGTGGAGGAGTGTGGTGTAATGACATCAACACCCTATATAAGGTGTGGTTAATTATTAAGCAACTTCCTTTCCTTTGGCAAAATGGGTCAGAAGAGAGATTTGACGGGATCTGAAAAGTCCAAAATTGTGAGTCTTGAAATTGCCAAACGTTTGAAGCGTGATCACCGAACAATCAAGCGTTTCATGGCAAATAGTCAACAGGGTCAGAAGAAGCGTGTTGGGCAAAAAAGGTGCAAAATAACTGCCCATGAATCGAGGAAAATCAAGCATGAGGCTGCCAAGATGCCATTTGTCATCAGTTTGGCCATATTTCAGAGCTGCAACGTTACTGGAGTATCAAAAAGCACAAGGTGTGCCATACTCAGGGATATGACCAAGGTAAGGAATTTTGAAAAATCGACCACCTTTTAACAGGAAACATATGATAAAACATCAAGACTGGGCCAAGAAATATCTTAAGACTGTTTTTCAAAGGTTTTGTGGACTGATGAAATGAGGGTGGCTCTTGATGGGCTAGATGAATGGGCCCAGAGGCTGGATCAGTAAAGTGCAGAGAGCTCTACTCTGACTCAGACGCCAGCAAGGTGGAGGTGGGGTACTGGTATGGGCTGGTATAATCAAAGATGAACTTGTGGGACCCTTTCGAGTTGACAATGGAGTGAAACTCAACTCCCAGACCTACTGCCAGTTTCTGGAAGACAACGTCTTCAAGCAGTGATACAGGAAGAAGTTGGTATCGTTCAAAAAAAACATGATTTTCATGCAGGACAATGGTCGATCACATGCGTCCAACTACTCCACAGCATGGCTGACCAGTAAAAGTCTAAAAGATGAAAAAATAATGACATGGCTCCCTTGTTCACCTGATCTGAACCCCATAGAGAACCTGTGGTCTCTCATAAAATGTAAGATCCACAGGGAGGGAAAACAGTACACCTCTCGGAACAGTGTCTGGGAGGCTGTGGTGACTGCTGCATGCAATGTTGACCGTAAACAGATCAAGCAACTGACAGAATCTATGGATGGTAGGATGTTGAGTGTCATCATAAAGAAAATTGGCTATATTGGTCACTGATTTTTTGGGGTTTTGTTTTTGCATGTCAGAATTGTTTATTTCTAAACTTTGTGCAGTTATATTGGTTTACCTGGTGAAAAGAAACAAGTGAAATGGAAATATATTTGGTTTTTATTATGTTGCCTAATAATTCTGCACAGTAATAGTTACCTGCACAAACAGATATCCTCCTAAGATAGCCAAATCTAAAAAAAAAACACTCCAACTTCCAAAAATATTAAGCTTTGATATTTATGAGTCTTTTGGGTTGATTGAAAACATAGTTGTTGATCAATAATAAAAAAAAATCCTCTAAAATACAACTTGCCTAATAATTCTGCACACAATGTATACACAGATCTCAAGATTCACATGCATCGTAGGAATATAGTTACAAAGTAATGTTACTGTCACATCACAGTCATTTCACAAATTAGTCAGGGTTAAAGCACACAATAACTGAGATCAACAAGCAGTCCGCACTGCTAACATCTGGCCTCAACAGTCTCCCAAGGCTACAAGGATAGTAGTATGATCTCCAGCCCTAAACACCTGCATGGTTAAACATAGATTTGAGCTAGTATGGCTTACTCTCGTGTCTCAGTTTTGTTGTGCATTTTTGTATTTCTGTATGTGCTGCGTTACAATATACAGTACAGACCAAAAGTTTGGACACACCTTCTCATTCAAAGAGTTTTCTTTATTTTCAGGACGCTGAAAATTGTAGATTCACATTGAAGGCATCAAAACTATGAATTAAAACATGTGGAATGAAATACTTAAAAAAGTGTGAAACAGCTGAAAATATGTCTTATATTCAAGTAGCCAACTTTTGCTTTCATTACTACTTTGCACACTCTTGGCATTCTCTTCCAACAGTTTTGAAGGAGTTCCCAGAGATGCTTATAACTTGTTGGCCCTTTTGCCTTCACTCTGCGGTCCAGCTCACCCCACACCATCTCGATTGGGTTCAGGTCTGGTGACTGTGGAGGCCAGGTCATCTGGCGTAGCACCCAATCACTCTCCTTCTTAGTCAAATAGCCCTTACACAGCCTGGAGGTGTGTTTGGGGTTATTGTCCTGTTGAAAAATAAATGATGGTCCAACTAAATGCAAACCGAATGGAATAGCATACCTCTGCAAGATGCTGTGGTAGCCATGCTGGTTCAGTATGCCTTCAATTTTGAATAAATCCCCAACAGTGTCACCATCAAAGCACCCTCACACCATCATACCTCCTCCTCCATACTTCACGGTGGGAACCAGCCATGTAGAGTCCATCCGTTCACCTTTTCTACAAAGACACGGTGGTTGGATCCAAAGATCTCAAATTTGTACTCATCAGACCAAAGCACAGATTTCGACTGGTCTAATATCCATTCCTTATGTTCTTTAGCCCAAACAAGTCTCTTCTGCTTGCTGCGTGTCCTAAGCAGTGGTTTCCTAGCAGCTATTTTACCATGAAGGCCAGCTGCACAAAGTCTCCTCCTAACAGTTGTTCTAGAGGTGAGAAGGTGTGTCCAAACTTTTGGTCTCTACTGTATATCCTAGTCAACTTGAATGCATCCAATCCTGGAGAGCTGATAAAGTAAATGCTGCGGATATGAAGGGCCCATTATGGAATGAAAATAGTGACTAGTCGAAGAATTTATTGTCCACAGTGCAAACAACTCATTTCGATCACCACATGCAGTCTTCATTAGGTTCACATAAAATCCATATAAAACAATGTCCTTTTATATATAAATACAAATAAATACTTAAAAGACAAGATTGGATTAGACCTATTAAAACCACAAATTGCAATTATTAAACTATATGTATAACATCACTTTACTGATAAATTCACTGTTCAACAAACTGTCTCATCTCATTGACAGCTCAGATCAAAGATCTAGCTTTTATCTATGTCACATTAAATACATCTTCACTTTATTCCAATATAGAATACTCACTGCGTCTTCGGGTCTTGAGATCTTATTTATAGATGAAAAGCAATCTTCCACATCCACACATTGAGTTTTTATGGCACCATATGCAATTTACAACACTGCACAATAGTTTTGAGTATGTATGAGGAGCACTACATTGGGGACTTGAGTTGGACCCAGTCATGTAAATTTCTTGCCACACTATGTAACACAAATGTTATACTAACAATTTGTTAATAATTTGCAAAGGTACTGACGAGTCAATGGGAACATTTTATTGAATACATCAATAATAATGATTGGGGATTAAAATTAACTTCCAAAAAGGGGTCTAGACAGCATTATAATTCTCGATTTAGAAATGAGTCATAAGCAATCAGCAGAGTAGACCACTAGGACACCCTTCAGAGAGGTGAACTCCAACAGCTTTTTAAATCATAGGAGTGAAAATAATATACAGTATTCCACAGTCCATCTGTGGCGCCCTGGACTAGCCAGGTCGTCACAGGTAACACACACACACACCCCCACTGCCAGACAGTTACACTAGTCAGACACAAAACCCTTGCTGCCTCCTTCCAGAGTCTGATGTCCACACCAGGTGGGGCGGAGCCAGGCGGTTGACCCCACCCACCGAGGAGTTCACAGGCCTTGAGGCGGGAAAAGTGACAGATTTGTTCAGGAGGTTGAAGTGAGAGGAGTAAAGTGGAGAGTGTCTGGGTTTGTGTCCCAGGCACTGACAGCAAGGTTGGCAGACGGTGGTGGCCGTCTGCAGGAGTGGAAGTGAGATGATGATTTGGTGCAGGGCAGCAGTGGGCCCCCAGAGGCGCGACTACCTGGCGATGGTGGAACCCACGCTTTCTGAGCACTGGCCCACGGTGATGGCAGCCAGAGGGGTAGTTGATGTTAAAAAGGGGAGAGTGCCTGTAAGAGTGCTGAATTGTGGAGAGGAGGAAGTCAGGCTCCCCCGTTACGCTACCCTTGCCAAGTTGCTCACCCTAGACCATCACACCATTCACAAAGCCGTCCCTCCTACCTCAGCATCCCCTGTCAGTAACCATACACCCCCTGAACAGTTAGAGGAGTGGCGCCAGGAACTACACGTAGGCACTGACGCCACACCCACGCATCACAAAGTGGGGGTATACAGGGTGGTGCAGGAGTATGAACAGGTTTTCAGCAAACACCCGTTAGATTTCGGGAGGATTAAGGGGGTTCAACACCATATCCCTACAGGCCTACATCCACCCATCAAAGAGAGGTATAGGCCCATTCCGCCAGCGCACTATCAATGCGCCAAAATACATGTTGAAGAACATGAAGGAGGCAGGGGTCATTCGGGATAGTTGTAGTCTCTGCGCAGCCCCACTGGTGCTGGTAAAGAAGAAGGACGGCACCATGAGAATGTGTGTGGATTACCGGAAGATCAACCAGATCATGCACAAAGATGCCTATCCTCTCACCCGTATCGAAGAGTAGCTAGCTGAGCTGAGAACTGCTAACTTCTTCTCTACCCTGCCTTGACCTTACTAGCGGGTACTGGCAGGTAGCGGTTGCACCCGAGGACCGTGAGAAGACTGCATTCGCCACTCCCATGGGGCTCTGCGAGTTTAACAGCATGCCGTTCAGGCTGTGCAATGCCCCTGAAACCTTCCAACAGCTCATGAAGTGTTGCCTGGGACATCTCAATTTCGAAACGGTCCTACTGTACCTGGACGATGTGATCGTGTATTCCCAGACATACGAGGTCCATCTGTAACATCTGGCTGAAGTGTTCACGTCCCTAGCCAAATATGGGATGAAACTGAAGCCCTCTAAGTGCCACCTACTGAAACCCAGGGTGCAGTACCTCGGACATGTGGTGGGCGTGGAAGGCGTCGCCCCAGATCCCGAAAAGATTACTGCCATTCAGGACTGGCCGAGGCCGACCACGGTGAGAGAGGTGTGACAGTTCCTGGGCCTGGTGGGCTACTATCGCCGCTTCATTAAGGGATACACGAAGATGGCTGCCCCCATGTAAGACCTCCTCGTGGGCCCAGAAGGCCACACACCCCAACCTAGGTCGACCCCCACTTAGGTACAGGGAAAGTGCCATCTAGGGGTGTCGTATGTTAATTGTGTAAATATGTGAGTGAATGAAAATTAATCAAACCGAAAAATCATCTGATTACCGTCCGAAAAGAGAACCGTCCCCGTTGGGACTGGAGTTGTCCTTGTTCAGTTAACACCCCCATACCCACATGAGAAACTCCTCATGAACATGGCTGAGAACTAGCAGGCCACCCACGAACTGGTGGGTTTGTAAATAGTGTTGTGGGATGGATACCATTGCCGCCTCCGGAAAGGCTGATTTGGAGGATGGGCCTGGAGGAAAGAGATGGCCCAGGCCCGCCACCACCAGGACCAGTGGCCATCCTCTGGGGGTCAGGGGTCCCCCTGGACATGGGGTCCCCTGAAGTTACAGTCGGGTGCGAGTAACCGTACCCGTTCCCGCTCGGGCAGCCTGAACCTGGACTGGGGTCAAGGGGTGCTGCCCACTTCTTAGGGGCAGCATCAGGGCTAGGTTGCTTGGGTGGGAGAGCGGAAGACATCCGTCCATCTGTCTGTGATTAAAAATGTTTATATGTGCAACGTTAAAGTGACCAAAAGAATGCTTATGTTTTAAATGTTTACCGTTACCATGTTATTTATATTTTTACAGTTTGGAAAAATAAAACCGGTGATGGACGGGCAGCCCACGGACGGTCTGCATTTCACCAAGGGGGAATATGGCGCCCTGGACTAGCCAGGTCGTCACAGGTAACACACACACACACACACACCCCACCCCCAGACAGTTACATTAGTCAGACACAAAACCCTTGTTGCCTCCCTCCAGAGTCTGATGTCCACACCAGGTGGGGCGGAGCCAGGCGGTTGGCCCCGCCCACCGAGGAGTTCACAGGCCTTGAGGCGGGAAAAGTGACAGATTTGTTCAGGAGGTTGAAGTGAGAGGAGTAAAGTGGAGAGTGTCTGGGTTTGTGGCCCAGGCATTGACAGCAAGGTTGGCAGACGGTGGTGGCCGTCTGCAGGAGTGGTGGAACAACGCGCAACCGTAGGACCGGGGTCGGGCGGTGGCCCGCCGGTACCGACCGGGGAGCGAAGTGAAGCTAGCACATACAGGCAGGGCCATCGGACCCCGACCAGGCTTGGAGCCGCCGACAAAAGTCAAATCCGAGTGTGACCGGAACCCCAGGGGTTTCCTAACAACCAAAGACCCTTTAGAAGGCAACCGTCCGCACCGTGAGGGTATACAGCCACCGCCACAGGCTAGAGACCCGAGGGCCAGCGCCTGTGGCAAAACGGGCTCCTCTGGCATCCATACACCGGGGAGCGGACTACTGTTTGGAACCCATCGTAGTCAAGACAGTTCACAAAGGTGCAGGGAAAGACAGCCGCCATCACCTGTCCGGGGAGAGACACTGCAGCCGGCTGCGGGACCCGTCCATCCAGCCGTTTGGTTTACCGGAGACTTTGTGCATCTCTTGCTGAGTGAGTACACCCGGCACCGTGCCGCGCTGTCCCTGCAACCCTGCACCTCACCGTCCCTGCCTCTCCGTCACACCATCGGGCCCCGGGACCACCAACCCCTACCCACGGAGGGGACAACATCTCAGCTGCACCCTACCATCTCTCCCGGGATCCCCGTTACCAGCAGCGGTGGTGCCATTATCACCACGACCCGTGGGTGGCGTCACGAACAATCTCCCTAAACATACCATCCCCATTTCACTCACGGGTGAGGAGCGCTGCTCGAGTCCCCGGGTCCGGTCCACCGCTCGAGCCACCGAGCAGCAGCAGCAGAAGCCTCGGACCCGAGCGTGGCGAGCGCGTCCCCTCCGCCCGCGACACATCGAATCAGAATATAACATACAAACGTAACAGATTACAGGGAGCAATCAGTTATGGCTAAAAGGTTTATGGCAAAACGATAGTCCAAAAATGTACACATCCCCTAACTTGCCTATATATTGCAGTGAACATTTTAGAGAGAAAGTAAGGAAGATTCACCAAAATGAAAAAAATGTTTCAACAAATAACAAATGTTTAACAGGCTGCAATATTCATAGTGGTAATATTAACCACATTTTACACAATCATTGAAGAAGATCAAAGTTATGAGCAAACCGTCTATCAGGTATAGAAGCCAAAACTATACAAAACATATAACATATAGGCACCCACAAAAACAGACAAAATACTGCAGAAGGGGACAAATCTCTGTTTCCATTATTAATAGGATCACTCAGATGCCGTTAATTGAATTGTTTGTGTTGCGATAACATTCTACATCAGGGAAAGATTTTTCAATCCAATGTAACTCAGTCGGTCTATAAAATGATAATGTTCCATAGCTGTAGTTCTACATTTGTCATTTATTTGATTGCATGCAAATGTGGTCTGCTCTATGTGGAAAGTGCGACACAAACCTTAAAAAAGAGATTAAATAAATATCAACACAACATCAACATGGGCTTTTTAGATCATAGGAGCTCTTGTCCCTTTTCACAGGCACAAAGCTGCAACAGAAGGTAAGTATGTGGGACTCAGCTCCATTTGTAATGAATAAAACTTGGAACTTTATTGGATAAATTTAAAAAAGAAGGTCACAGATCATCCAAAATCACCATGCGACTTGCCGTGCGGCTTGACGCGTTTCGGACACAATAAGGGGGAATTAAAACAGTCCTTAATCATAAGCCATGGTAAATAGAAGGCAAGAGATATATATAGCACTTCAAGAGTGGTAGAACAAGGAGCAAGTCGTGAAAACAGGAAGGGAGTTCACTAGGGAAATGCAAATTAGGAGAGAGGAGAGGGAATTTGCATTTGTATTTCCCTACATACCAGTTAGATACGTTGTGACTGTCTTTCCGAAACTTTACCCGTGTTTACTCTTTCTGCTAAGAATGGTGTTTGGACTTATTGAACTTTGCCAGGACTATTTGATACATTATTTTTGTGGATCAAAACCAGGGTCTTATCACTCGGTCACACCGGTGTGAGGACTTGTGCCACAAACTTTGTTCATTTGGATCTATGTTACTGGACTGATTATTTTCTGGACTATATTCGTAAGGACTGTGCTCAGCGGTATATACCGTGTTTGTTTCTGTGTGCTAAATACTGGGTACATATTGTTGGCTGTGTATTATAGCTATTCCTTGCACCAAGAACCCATCTCTACTCTTCATTGCCCAAAGCGATCAGAATCCTCAAATTCATATAATAGTATTACACCTGTCCCAGTGTACAGTCAGTTGACCACTGCTATCGAAGGAAACTTTAAAAGCATTTGCTGCAGTCTCTCAAAGCTGGTGATAAGCCTGTTTGTTAAAATTCCCTGTTCTATGTGAGACTGTCTTGATCATGGTAAAGAGACTGAGAAGCAGCAGCAAGCAGGTAGGTAACTTTTCTATTACTCATATTAGTTCTGTCTGGAGCTGCAGCAACGTCCTGAGTCACAATGTTGACAGATCTTACCAACTTACGTTTCTTGGGACTAAAATGCCCTTCACCCTTGTGACGCCCTGGCAAAACCAGGTAGTCACAGATAAGCCCCTGCATAACACCTTCCCTCATCAGGCAACACACAGCCGACCAGAAACCCTAGTCACACCCCCATTAGGGAAAGACAGACACACCAGTGGGCGTGACCAGGCAGTTGGACACGCCCACCCAGGGGTCTAGACAGCTTGGGGCGGGAAAACAAGCAGAAAGAGTTTGGAGTTCAGTTTGGAGTGGAGTGTGGGCTGGAGCTCAGTGTAGCTCCTGCAGGTGAAGTTCAAGTTGAACGGTGCCAGGGTTGGAGCCCTGGTGCCTTGGCTAGGAGGCAGACGGTGGTCTCCATCAGCAGGAGACGGGAAGACTGTTCAGCAGAACCGAGGTGGACCGGGACAGGGTTGTAGCCCGCCGGTACCGACACGGGGAACCGACCCAGAAACCGTAGCACAAAGGGGGGTACTCGGACCCTGAAGCCAGGACAGTAAACAAGCGGCCTGGTTAATTAACCGATTGAGGCGTCACAAACTTAATACGGCCTAGCCCGTACATCTACGTCCCCCCATTTATTCGGCGTGTCCGCAAGACCCCGGGTCCAGAGACCCTTGAGCCACCACCCCTGAAGGCCCGGACCCGAGCAGCGTCGGCTGCTGGCACGGGGGCGGCACACCCTCATCACTATTGTTGTTGGAAGCGCCGTTGTTGCAGCAACTGCTACTACTACTACTGCAAAGTCCAGCTGGTGCTGTTGACTGTTGAACTCGCTCAGTTTCCTTTTTTCTTTACTTCTCTGTCTGCAGTTCTTTCATAAATATTCTTTCCTCGACTTAGCCTGCTTTCTGTCTAATGGTCCCACGCTTCCACGATGATTTTTTCTCTTTGAGTAAGCAAGAAGTCATAGTCTTTCTGAAGTTTTAGAAGTTTCATGGCACCAACATGAGTGACATCAAACAAATCATAAAGTTTATTTACAAATTCCTTCTCCTTGGATTCTTGTGTTTTTATTTCCCTTTTACCATTCTTCTGGACTTTTCCATTGACTAAACAGACTCTTCACCTTACTGAATACGTGATCTTGTTGCTTTGTCAAGATTCTCGCTTTTTTCCAGAACTAAAGTACTTTGTTGCCTGCAACAGTAGAACTGGTACATGTTGGTTGAGATTCTGTACATTGCAGGAACTAAAACTTTGCCAACATCTGCCAATTCGATGGCAGTTTAAAACCGGTAAGGTTGCCTGCTGTCCCTCCAATTAACCCCAATCCTCTAACACTGCAATTTGAAAATGCCATATTTTCTGACAACAGTGACTAAACCTGTGGGAGGCCTAAATAGCAAACATAAAACTTCATTTCATTAAATATTGATAATTTGCAGCTAAGGATTTGAAAAAACCCTGTGTATTTGGCTGTGCACCTTCTCCTTCGCCACTAACAACCTATGCTAATGACTCAAGGATGGGCTACAGCCACAAAGTTTATTGATTGGCTGCCTTAAAGCCTCTCAACAAACTTTATTGTCAAGGACGGAAGACTGGACAGAGAATGGAGTGCGAGTGCACGCTACTGCGCATGCTTGCTCTCCGCTCCATTCACTGCCGGTGTAGGCTTTACAGCAGTTGAATGCAGCTGAAACCAAATACAAAGGGATTAGGTCATCTCTAGTTGCTGTAAATCACCCCAATATCACTTATCAACGCAAATTACTATTATAAATTAAAGTAAGTGAATTTCAGGTAAAAATGCAATTAGGCAGTGTAACGCCTGGTCCCACCAGACCCCGGGGGGGGAGCTCTCCCTCACATCTGCCCAGTCCCAGCATGGCTCCCACGTGCACTCCTGGTCCCAGTCCCAGGCAGCGAAGGCCTTCCTCTTACCGGTCCCATGCCTCTGCAGACGCTGCTCCTACTCCCAGGCCTGCTACAGCCTCTTCCTGTCTCCCGTCCTCACACAGAATTGCAGTAAGTGACTCTAGGCTGCGCGCGAGGCCATGCCCCCTTTCTTGTTTGTTTTAATGTTTTGTTTATTGAACAGTTATAAACAAAAAATATACAATCATCGGAAAGCATAGTCAGATCTAATATCACAATTGAACTAATTTGTGTTGAACCGCCTTCCAGTTCTGATGCCGTCTGTGGAGTGACATTCTCAAGTCGATTGATAGTCCTTATATCAGACGGGGGTGGAAGGTGAGCGGGACCATAACTCGCCCTCTGGAATATTATAAAAACAGTTTTTTCCTTTTTCTTTTTCAAAAAAAACAAATAAGAGAAACTAGGATATAGGGGGAGGGTAACTGAGACTTCTGAGAGAAGCCTTATAGCACCTGAAACTCAGTTTTAGTAAGAGAAATAGGGGGTCCAAGAGGTTGGAGAAAGGGGGGAGAGATGGGGGGAGGTGGAGTAGGAAGAGGGTGTTGGTCTAGGGTCCATTCATCATATGTCCATAATAATCGGTGCTAAGTCATCAGCTCATTCAGTCCCCTAATGGGGGGGAGGAGATGACTTAGGGTCCTTTATGGCATCTTCTGCGCAATAGCTGCCAGAAAAGGGGGTTTAGACTTGTAATCTTTCCAGGCGTTCCAAACTTGCATGAAAGAGAACATATTCTGTCGTGAGAGGGCTGAGAGCTCTTCCGCGTAGTATAATTGGTCAATTTTCAGTAGTAGCTGCGAGATGGTGGGTATCATTGTTGTGCGCCACAATTGGGCAATAAGAAGTTTACAGGCTGAGCTCACAAATGACACTAGTCTCGAGTTAGCTTTATCATTAGGCCACAGTGGGAAATTTAGTAGCAGATGCCTGGGTTCTGGGTCCCCCTGTTTGCTTGTAAGGTCAGAGATCAGCTGAGTTGCTGTTCTCCAAAATATCTGGAGGCGCGGGCATGTCCACCATATGTGGAGGTACGTTCCTTTGTCCCCCTCGCATCTCCAGCAGAGATCCGAAGAGGCGGGGTTCCATGTGCCAACCGTGGTAGGGACTATGTACCATCTCGCAACTACTTTGAAAGAATTCTCTTGGACTCTCACACAGCATGATAGTCCGTGTGAGGCTCCGTATATTTGACTCATTTGAGCGTCGGTAAATGTGGTGTTCAGATCTTTTTCCCATTTCAGTATGTATGCTCTCTTTACTGCCAATTCTTTTGTAAGTAAAGTGTTGTATAAGCGATATAGGATTTTTTTGGGGGTCCTTGTTTGCGAGCAAAAGGATTCAAATGTGGTAAGGGGTCTGGCGAGGTTGGATTGTGGCAGTAGTGGTTGGATTGCGTGTTTTATTTTCATGTAATGAAGAAATGTGAGTTTAGAGAGGGGGGGAATCTTACCCATCTCCTGCCTCGAAACCAGAGAGCCGTCTTCCAAAAGATCCGTAGCCGGGATCTTTGCATTACTCAGGTGCGTGGATTTTGCGGTGTTGGCAAGGTTCAGGCTGGTGTCTAGAATATCGGAGATTAGGGTTAGTGGGGAGAGAGAAGGGGCCAGGAACTCAACGTTATGGTTCCATTTTTCCAGAAGTGTTCTTGTCAGCTCATTGGTAAAGGTTCTTTTATTTCCCTGGCAGGAGGGAGCGAGTAAGAGAGCTCGTAGGGGGGTGGGGGCCAAGTGTTCCTCTATTGTCGTCCATAACTTATTCGGAGGGCGTCTGACCCAGTCTACTGCTCTAGAGAGGACGGCGGCTTTATAGTATGTGGATATATTGGGGAGCCCCATACCCCCTTTGTCCTTTGGGAGGCTCAGTGTGTGAAAGTTAATTCTTGGTTTATGTTTGTTCCAGACGTAGTTGGAAATTAGAGAATTGCATTGAGAAAGGAATGATTTGGGGACTGGTATAGGTAACATTTGAAAGAGGTATATGAGTTTTGGGAGTATGATGCTTTTGATTAAATTTTTACGGCCTATCCAAGAGATAAAGGGTGCTTTCCAAGAGGCTATTTGCGTGGTAAGTTTGGGAAGGAGAGACTTGTAATTTAGGTCAAAAAGGGACTTGGGGGCCTTCCCTATCTTGATGCCGAGATAAGTAATGTGGCTCTTTGGCCACCTGAATTGGAACGACTTTTGAAGAAGTTTAGTGACATTGCCCGGGATGTTTAGACTCAGCGCTTCAGATTTGGAAAGGTTGATTTTGAAGTTGGACCATTGGCTGTAATCTTCTAGTGTGTTCATGAAGGCAGGGAAGCCCCTTTCCGGTCTGGACATTACTACCAACAAGTCGTCCGCAAAGGCGGCGGACTTGTGGTGAATCCCCTGTAGGTTAATCCCCTCAATTTCCTGGTTTCGCTGGATGGAGCATATTAATGGCTCCATTACCATGACAAAGAGTAGAGGGGACAAGGGGCAGCCCTGCCTGGTTCCATTTCTGATATCGAAGGGATCAGTCAGCGTATTATTTATTTTGATTCTGGCTGTGGGGGATGTGTACATCTGTAGTATTGCATGTATGACAGTCGGAGGAAAGTGAAAAGCTTCCAACGTGCCCCGCAAAAAGGTCCAGTCCACCCTATCGAATGCCTTCTCGGCATCCGTTCCCAAAAGCACAAGAGGCAAGTTCTGGGCCCTAGCATACTGCATTAAGTGTAGTAAGCGTAGCGCATTATCTTTCCATTCTCTTCCTCGTACATGCCCCCTTTCTTAAAGTAGTATGCCCCGTTTTCTGGAAGTGACCTCAGAGGTCACCTGTTACCTAATAGGTATTTAGGTTCACCTCCCCCGGCAGCAGGCGCCCGAGCAACACTTCTACTTGAGCTCTGCTAGTGTTCAGGCCCCTTTGTACTTCTGTTACCTGTTTGTTATCTGCCCGTTACTAATACTCTGTCTCACCGTAGTGCCGTCTGTACCTTCTGGTCATACCAGCAGTGGACGTCACCAGCCATACCCGCAGTGGACGTCACCAGCCATACCCGCAGTGGACGTCACCAGCCATACCCGCAGTGGACGTCACCAGCCATACCCGCAGTGGACGGCACTGGCCATACCCGCAGTGGATGTCACCGGCCATACCTGCAGTGGACGTCACCGGCCATACCCGCAGTGAACATCTCCGGTACCACACCCGTGTTCTACCTGCTGCAGACGTCGTACCCGAGCTACGCCTGGTCGTACAGAGACTCCTACCACCGGTTCCTGGCTGCTGTGCATTTAGGCCTTCTGGGGAGGCGCCGCACAATCCCGGAACAGGGGTTCGCTGTTGGTCGCCTTCTCAGGGGAGTCCGGTGCACGGTCCAGTGGGTCCACCTCCGGACGCTCGCCGCTCCCCGGTGAGCGTAACAGACAGTAAAAGACACATAGTGGGAGTAGTGTAGGCTGCTGTGTATATATTTAGAGATTAGACTTACGTAAAACAATGACTAATACTAAATGTTGTCTGTAATCTGGCAAGTTTACTTTGAAACAGAAAATATAAACTAATAATAATATTAAATATTTTTTACAAATTACAAATGAGTATATTACTGTTTTATATTGAAACTACCCAAATCCTGTTTTAAAGGCTATTAAGTGTTCAAGAACTAACAATGAGCCACCTTTTATACACAACAAATAGAAACCATTTTTTTAAAGGATATTATAGATAATTACTGTATGTGTAACATATATAAGGGGTGAGACGTTGAATAACACAAATTTTTATTTTTGTCTAGTATGCATTGTCACCCTAAAATACATATATACACACCATTGAAAAAAGTATTGAACACATCATCATTTTCTAAGTAAATATATTTCTAAAGGCGCTATTGACATGAATTTCTCACCAGATTTCAGTAACAACTAATCCAATCCACACAGACTAAAAAAATCAAACCATAGATGTTCAGAAATTATGTGTAATAAATAGTTCTTTCCATAAATTTTCTATTGGATTTAGGTCAGGTGATTGGCTGGACCATTCTAGTAGATTTATTTTCTTTCTCTGAAACCAATTGAGAGTTTTCTTGTCTGTGTGTTTGGTATCATCTTGCTGAAAGGCCCACCCTCGTATTGTCTTCATTATCATAGATGACTGCAAATGTTTATCATGAATGTCTTGGTATATTTGTCCATTCAACCTTCTTTCAATTATATGATGTTCCCACCTCCAAACTTCACTTTTGTTAGTGTTTTTGGGATGATATGCAGTGCCTTTTGGCCTCCAATCATGGTGTGTATTATGGCATCCAAAAAGTTCAATTTTGGTCAAATTTGAAAAGACTACTGTATATTCTCCAAGTATTTCCAGACCTATCTAAATTTTGTAGAGCAAATTTTAAACATGCTTGAACATGTTTTTTGTTCAACAATTGAGTCCTGCATGGTAAGCGTTCATACAGGCCATGAAGGGTGAATGTTTTCTTTGAAAAAATTGTACCTGCTGATTCCAGGTCTTTCTGTGGATCTCTACAGGTGGTTCTTGACTCTTGGACAATTCTTCTGATAATTCTTTTCACTCTTCTGTCTGAAATAATGCAGGTACCACCTGGTCGTGGCTTGTTTGTGGGGAAATTATGTTTTTTTCACTTCCGTATTATGACCCCAACAGTGCATCCCGGAACCATCAGTAGTTTAGAAACTATTAGTACTTTCTGGGGCAAAATGTGGGCACTGTTGTGAAGATAGATAGATAGATACATGGATAGATAGATACATGGATAGATTGATAGATACATGGATAGATACATGATAGATAGATAATAGATAGATACATGATAGCTAAATAATAGATAGATAATAGAGTAAAAGATAGATAGATGGATACATGGATAGATAGGTACAGGGAAAGATAGAGGGATAGATAGATACATAATAGATAGATACAGTCATATGAAAAAGTTTGGGCACCCCTATTAATGTTAACTTTTTTTCTTTATAACAATTTGGGTTTTTGCAACAGCTATTTCAGTTTCATATATCGAATAACTGATGGACTGATTAATATTTCAGGATTGAAATGAGGTTTATTGTACTAACAGAAAATGTGCAATCCGCATTTAAACAAAATTTGACCGGTGCAAAAGTATGGGCACCTCAACATAAAAGTGACATTAATATTTTGTAGATCCTCCTTTTGCAAAAATAACAGCCTCTAGTCGCTTCCTGTAGCTTTTAATGAGTTCCTGGATCCTGGATGAAGGTATATTTGACCATTCCTGTTTACAAAACAATTCCAGTTCAGTTAAGTTTGATGGTCGCCGAGCATGGACAGCATGCTTCAAATCATCCCACAGATGTTCAATGATATTCAGGTCTGGGGACTGGGATGGCCATTCCAGAACATTGTAATTGTTCCTCTGCATGAATGCCTGAGTAGATTTGGAGCGGTGTTTTGGATCATTGTCTTGCTGAAATATCCATCCCCTGTGTAACTTCAACTTCATCACTGATTCTTGCACATTATTGTCAAGAATCTGCTGATACTGAGTTGAATCCATGCGACCCTCAACTTTAACAAGATTCCCGGTGCCGGCATTGGCCACACAGCCCCAAAGCATGATGGAACCTCCACCAAATTTTACTGTGGGTAGCAAGTGCTTTTCTTGGAATGCCGTGTTTTTTTGCTTTCATGCATAACGCCTTTTTATATGACCAAACAACTCAATCTTAGTTTCATCAGTCCACAGGACCTTCTTCCAAAATGTAACTGGCTTGTCCAATTGTGCTTTTGCATACCTTAGGCGACTCTGTTTGTGGCGTGCTTGCAGAAATGGCTTCTTTCGCATCACTCTCCCATACAGCTTCTCCTTGTGCAAAGTGCGCTGTATTGTTGACCGATGCACATTGACATCATCTGCAGCAAGATGATGCTGCAGGTCTTTGGAGGTGGTCTGTGGATTATCCTTGACTGTTCTCACCATTCTTCTTCTCTGCCTTTCTGATATTTTTCTTGGCCTGCCACTTCTGGGTTTAACAAGAACTGTACCTGTGTTCTTCCATTTCCTTACTATGTTCCTCACAGTGGAAACTGACAGTTTAAATCTCTGAGACAACTTGTTGTATCCTTCAACTGAACAACTATGTTGAATAATCTTTGTTTTCAGATCATTTGAGAGTTGTTTTGAGGAGCCCATGATGCCACTCTTCATAGGAGATTCAAATAGGAGAACAACTTGCAAGTGGCCACCTTAAATACCTTTTCTCATGATTGGATACACCTGCCTATGAAGTTCAAAGCTCAATGAGGTTACAAAACCAATTTAGTGCTTTAGTAAGTCAGTAAAAAGTAGTTAGGAGTGTTCAAATCAAGAAATTGATAAGGGTGCCCATACTTTTGTACCGGTCAAATTTTGTTTAAATGCGGATTGCACATTTTCTGTTAGTACAATAAACCTCATTTCAATCCAGAATTATTACTGAGTCCATCAGTTATTAGATATATGAAACTGAAATAGCTGTTGCAAAAACCCAAATTGTTATAAAGAAAAAAGGTTAACATTAATAGGGGTGCCCAAACTTTTTCATATGACTGTACATGATATATAGAGGGATAGATACATTATATATAGAAGGATAGATAGATACATCATAGATAGATAATAGATAGATACATACATGATAGATAGATACATGATAGATAGATGATGGATACATATATAGATAGATGGCTGATACATGATAGATACATGATAGATAATACAGTAGATAGATAAATAGATACATGATAGATAGATACATGATAGATAGAGGGATAGATAGATATATAGATAAATAGATACATGATAGATAGATAGATAATGGATAGATGATAGATAGGTAGATAGATAGATAGATAGATAGATAGATGGATGGATAGATGATGCATGATAGATTAATAGATACAGGGATACATAGATAGATAGATGGATAGATATATAGATAGATAATAGATAGATAAATAATAGCTAGATACATGATAGATAGATATATAATAGATAGATAATAGAGGGATATATTTATAATAGATACATGATAGATAGAAAGATAGATAGATAGATGGATGGATAGATGATGCATGATAGATTAATAGATAGAGGGATACATAGATAGATAGATAGATAGATGGATAGATATATAGATAGATAATAGATAGATAAATAATAGCTAGATACATGATAGATAGATAGATATATAATAGATAGGTTAATAGAGGGATAGATTTATAATAGATACATGATAGAAAGATAGATAGATATATAAATACTGCATCTCTTTGTAGGTGAAGGAAAGAGACAGATTCATTTGTTCCCATAAAACTACTATAAAGAAATGAGAAAAAAAAATAAAAAAAATGTTTCTTTATTTTCACCACCTTGGATTCAAACCAGTAACTTGCAAGCATGTGTCTAGCATCCCTCTTAGCTTTTCTAGCTGTTGAGCCACTAGGAATGTTGATGTCAGAGGGAGGATTTTATATGGATGAAACTACAATGCAGCCTCTGATTACACAGATTACACAGGACACAGAGCTCCATTGTACAGAGCAGCGTCTCTGTGTCTTGTATTCTAGAGGGAGAGGAAAACAATTTTTTTTTTCTTCTAATAAAATTACTAAAAATAATAAATAAAATACAATAATGTAATTTTATTACACTCTTTTATAAAATAATAAACATCACAAATCAGCCAATAACATGGACATATTTGGTGTCCCTGTAATTGTAATGACGCGAACAACACAGTGATCAGATTATTTATGGGGATCGTAAATGGTGTAAAAAAAATGCCGCAATTTATTATTTTTCTTTATTAAAACCCATAAAAAATGTAATAAAAAATGTATTGCTGTGGCCGTGTTCACATGTAGCGTAAATGCTGCGTTTTTTTCTGCAGGTGTCAGCACCATGAGCGCAATAACAATCTTCTCTATTTATTGCGTGTTTGCAGTATTTTTTATGCATTGTCCCCTTATTTGATATTTGTTTGTTGCAGATGTGAATCCTGAAGCTTATAAAGAAAAAAGACACCAAAACCGCACAGTTCAGAGGTGTCTTTAGACTTAAAAGGGGCGGAAATTTCATGAAATCACATACACTTTGCTTGGACAATTAGTACATATTCACATGTAGTGTAAATGCTAAATTGTTTTCTGCTGTTTTTTGCACATAAATTCTGCTGTGTTTACCATATTTTTCAGACTATGAGATGCACCGGACCATAAGACGCACCCTGGTTTTAGAGGAGGAAGATAGGAAATAAAATCATGACACACTGTTATGGGGCGAGGATCTCCTGCTGACACTGTTATGTGGGTAATGTCCCCAAATTCTCTGCTAAGGTAACCCAGCCTGGTAATGATCCTCCTGCCTTGTATATGTACCCCATCCTGGTAAATGCCCTTATCCTGCTATATACTGGCATCTTGCTGTATACTCCCATCCTGCTATATGCCCCTATCCCGGTATATATTCCCATCCTGCTATATACTGGCATCCTGCTATATACTCCCATCCTTCTATATACTGCCATCCTGCCATATGCCCCCATCCTGGTATATATTCCCATCCTGCTATATATTACCATCCTGGTATATATTTCCATCCAGCTATATATTCCCATCCTGCTATATACCGCCATACATCATGCTATATACCCCCATCCATCCATCCTGCTATATACCCCATCCTTCCTGCTACATGGCCCCATCCTGCTATATATACTCATCCTGTTATATACCCCCATCCTGATAAATAACCCCATCCTGGTATATGGCATGTATTCTGTATCACACACAAAAAAAAACCTTTATACTCACCTTTCCTCGCTCCATGCAGCATTGCTTCTCCCCCTGTATGTGGCGGCAGCAGCGCCACTGGAGTGTGGAGCCGTCTCCGTTCCCCTGCAGCACCGCAATGTCTTCCTGTCTGCTGGTCAGCAGACCTGCGTGACTAGCGGCGCGCACAGCGATGATGTCATCGCTGTGCTCACCGCTCTCTATACAGATCAGCTGACCGGCAGACGGCAGGACATTGCGGTGCTGCAGGGGAACGGTGAGTATGCCATACTTATTCACTGCCCCCACACTGATGATGATGCACGAGGGGCAGTGAATACAGCCGCACATGATCACTCCAGGATGTAGTTGACAGGGGTGATCACGGCCGGCTGTTTACTATGCGTGCATCCCCCGCCCATCATTCCGCCCACCTGTCAATGCCGGCTTCAGCGCTGAGAGATGATGGGCGGGATGATGGGCGTGCATATAGAATGAGTGGGCCCACGTGGGCACGGCAGGCGCTGCTACAGCCTGCTCATGCCGCCGATGGCCCGCAGCACCCTCATTCCCGGCCTCAGCCCTATATTCAGACTAGAGTTGAGCGCGGTTCGCGGTTCGAGGTTCTCCAGTTCGCGGCTCGAGTGATTTTGGGGGCTGTTCTAGATCGAACTAGAACTCGAGCTTTTTGCTAAAGCTCGATAGTTCTAGATACGTTCGAGAACGGTTCTAGCAGCAAAAAGACAAGCTAATTACTAGCTGGCTTTCCGCTGTAATAGTGTAAGTCACTCTGTGACTCACACTATTATGAAATTTCAGTGTATAGTGTGCGGGAACAGCGCATTCAGATCACTGCTGTTTGGATAATGGCGATCGCCATTTTTTTTTTTTTTCCTTATCTTCCTTCCCTAAGCGCGCGCGGGTAGTGGGGCGGGCCAGCGTGTCAGCCAATCCCAGACACACACACAGCTAAGTGGACTTTTAGCCAGAGAAGCAACGGCATGTGTGATAGGATGTCCATGTCACATGTCCCTGCATTATGAAAACGGACATTTTCCTCCAGCACGCCATTATCTGCCTTCTGCGTCTTGGTGTCAGTCACCGCTGGCGTAGCTCCTGTCTCCGATACTGCTGTGTACGCTCTATACACAGCGCTATACAGAATAGGGATAGAAGTTTCTTTCAGCCCTTGTAAGGGCTAATACCGGCAGGGTCAGAGCCATAGGTGACAGTCAGGGCCGTGAAAACAGATTTTAACAGCTACACAAGATGACAGCATCTGTGTAGCTAAGGTCAGGGAGTTCCTCGCTGCATTTCCCCATTAGGAGGGATAGAAAGAGAGGCTTCCTTTCCTCTACCCAGACCCACAACCCTGCCACTGTACCCTCCTGCCCTTTGCACACTCAAACTCATTGTTACTAAGCCATTATACTAGCAAACACTGAGTAAACTTAGTGGCATCCTAAAAGTGGCTGTTGGACTTCATTATTGTCCCACTAGTGCAAAGATATTTGCAGCACGTCTGCCTGCATTGCACACTCAAACTGATTGTTACTAAGCCATTATACTAGCAAACACTGAGGAAACTTAGTGGCATCCTAAAAGTGGCTGTTGGACTTCTGTATTGTCCCACTAGTGCAAAGATATTTGCAGCACGTCTGCCTGCATTGCACACTCAAACTCATTGTTACTAAGCCATTATACTAGCAAACACTGAGGAAACTTAGTGGCATCCTAAAAGTGGCTTTTGGACTTCATTATTGTCCCACTAGTGCAAAAATATTTGCAGCACGTCTGCCGGCATTGCATACTCAAACTGATTGTTACTAAGCCATTATACTAGCAAACACTGAGGAAACTTAGTGGCATCCTAAAAGTGGCTGTTGGACTTCTGTATTGTCCCACTAGTGCAATGATATTTGCAGCACGTCTGCCTGCATTGCACACTCAAACTCATTGTTACTAAGCCATTATACTAGCAAACTATGCTGCCAGTTTAAGGGCCGTAGTTGCATTGTCAGGGATAATTATTGTTGTTTTTTCTGCTGTTAATAAGCTAGACCACCGCTGAAATCTACACCACCTCTCAATTTTTACTACCACATTTTAAGTGCACAATCTTGTCGCAATCAAAATGAGTGGCAAAATGACAGATGCTGGTGGAAAGGGTAAGAGGCGTGTTGGAAAAGGAAAAAAAGGGTTTGTCCGTGGGGAAGGTGGCAAAGCTCCATTAACATCTGCTGAAGATAGACCATCTTCCAGCAAAAGTAAGATGTCTACTACTTACCGTGGACAATCCGATGTGCTCCCTTTTTTACGGACACGAACAACTGGAACAAAGGTAGATGATGGCCAACAAAGGAAAATGCTTGAATGGATCTCAAGTGGTCCAACAAGTGCCCTCTCCGCCACCTCAACTAACGCATCCATAAAACACCAGTCCTCTGAGTTGTCAGCCCAATCACACTTGCATTCTCCCAGCTCTGAAGTCTCCATCCGCCCTGCACAGTATGGTGGAACTGAGATGGCTGAGTCTGCAGAGCTGTTCAGTCACACTATAGCCTGGGAATCAGAAGTCTGCTCCCAAGCTACAGTGAGTACAGACCAGGAAATGGTCTGCAGTGATGCCCAGAACCTTTGTGACTCTGATTCAGGCCGTGAGGACCAAGTTTCTGAGCATAATGTTGACCCTTTTTCACAAACTGTAACACCTGTTGTTATAGACAATGAGGAACATACTGATGACGATGAGACGCAGATACCAGATTGGGATGACAACTTAAATATTCGGTCAGGGCAAGAAGAGGCTCGGTCTGAGGGTGAGGGGAGTGCAAACACAACAATTGATGAGGAAGTTCTAAATCCCACCTACTGTAAACCCACAGTCAGGCACTCGAGGAGGTCAACAGAGGTGGTGGAGGAGGATGCAACCGACGACGAAGTTACCTTGCGCCTTCCTGGACAGAGTCGAAGCACTGGTAGCACGTCTACAACTGCATCCTCAGCCACCACTCTGCCTCTGAGCACTAGTCGGGGGGGCTCAGCAGGTCGCATGCCCTCTAAGCCTTGCCTAGCCTGGTCCTTTTTTGACATAGCAAAAGATCGGCCAAATTATGTGATCTGTAAAATTTGTCGTGATTCTGTTAGTAGAGGGCAAAACCTTAGCAGTTTGACAACTTCTTCCATGAATCGTCACATGAATAAATATCATATGTCCCAGTGGGAAGCTCACTGTGCTGCAATGCGGCCTAGCGGAGTGAAACATCCACCGCCTGCCCCTTCCAGTGGATCCGCGCGCTCTTCATCTTCTAGGTTTGTGGGGACAGCTGTCACACCTGGGTTTCCACGCACAACTTCCACCACTGTAACCGCAACAGGTAGTTTGCTTGGTAGGTCGTCAGTTGGTTTGGAAGGGGAAACAAGTGCGTGTGTACAGCTCTCTCAGACATCGATAGCACCAACGTTGGATGAAGGCAAAATCATGTCTACACCTGCACTTTCCTCACAAACCTGCATTTTTCCAGGGACACCCTACTCAACACCGTCTACACACAGCAGCCAGATCTCTGTCCCTCAGATGTGGACAAATAAAAGGCCATTTCCTGCGACCCATGACAAAGCTAAGAGGTTGACTTTATCCCTCTGTAAGCTCTTGGCTACCGAAATGCTGCCTTTCCGCCTAGTGGACACACAGGATTTTAGAGACCTTATTTCTGTCGCTGTGCCCCAGTACCAGATGCCCAGTCGCCACTACTTCTCTAAGAAAGGTGTGCCCGCGCTACACCAGAATCACCGCTTCCTTGAGAAACTCTGTGTGTGAACGGGTGCATTTCACCACCGATACTTGGACCAGTAAGCATGGACAGGGACGTTACATGTCGCTGACTGGGCACTGGGTAACTATGGTGATAGATGGTGAAGGGTCTGCTGCACAAGTCTTGCCGTCCCCACGACTTGTGTGTCAATCCTCTGTCTGTCCAAGTTCCGCCACTGCTTCTGCCTCCTCCACCTCATCTGGGTCCTCCACCTCCGCCCCAAGCCTGCCTGGTCAGGCCACCAGCGTTCTCACTGTGCAGAAGGAATCACGCACCCCTCATTACTATGCTGGCAGCAGAGCGCAACGGCATCAGGCAGTCTTTAGCTTGACGTATCTTGGAAATAGGAGTTACACAGCGGCTGAGTTGTGGGCAGCTCTGGAGACTGAGTTTGGTAAATGGTTGTCTCCACTCAACCTGCAGCCTGGTAAGGCCGTGTGCGACAATGCTGCAAACCTGGGTGCGGCCCTTCGCCTGGGCAAGGTGACACACGTGCCTTGTATGGCTCACGTGTTGAACCTTGTTGTTCAGCAATTTTAAACACACTATCCCGGCCTAGATGGCCTTCTGACCAGGGCACAAAAACTGTCTGCTCACTTCCGCCGTTCAACCGCCGCAGCTGAGCGACTTGCATCGCTCCAGAAGTCTTTCGGCCTGCCGGTTCATCGCCTGAAATGCGATGTGCTGACACGCTGGAATTCAACTCTCCACATGTTACAGCGACTGTGGCAGCACCGCCGAGCCCTGGTGCAATACGTCATGACGTGTAGCCTGGGCCAACGAGATTCAGAGGTGGGGCAGATCACCCTGATGGAGCGGTCTCAGATCAAGGACCTATGCACCTATCTGCACAGTTTCGACATGGCGACGAATATGTTTAGCACTGACAATGCCATTATCAGCATGACAATTCCAGTCATTTACATGCTGGAGCACACGCTAAACACTATTCGGAGTCAGGGGGTGGGACAATAGGAAGGGGAGGAACTACAGGAGGATTCATATGCGCAAGACACAACAACATCACCAAGGTCCAGACGTTCATCATCACCAACGCGGCAGGCATGGGACCATGGGGGACAGGGATCAACAAAGGCACATGGTAGCAGGCGAAATGTTGAGGAAGGTGCAGGAGAACATGAAGAAATGGAGGACGAACTGTCCATGGATATGGAAGACTCAGTGGATGAGGGAGACCTTGGTCAAATTTCAGTTGAAAGAGGTTGGGGGGAGATGTCAGAGGAAGAAAGAACGGTTAGCACCTCTATGCCACAAACACAGCGTGGACTTGGTCCACATGGCTGCGCAAGACACATGAGCGCCTTCTTGCTGCACTACCTCCAACATGACCCTCGTATTGTCAAAATTAGAAGTGATGATGACTACTGGATTGCCACACTATTAGATCCCCGGTACAAGTCCAAATTTTGTGACATAATTCCAGCCATAGAAAGGGACGCACGTATGCAGGAGTATCAGCAGAAGCTGTTACTCGATCTTAGCTCGACTTTTCCACCAAACAACCGTGCAGGTGCAGGGAGTGAATCTCCCAGTTGTAACTTGACAAACATGGGACGGTCTCGTCATCTTCAACAGTCTACCCTTACCAGTAGCACCGTATCTGGTGCTGGTAACAGCAATTTTATTGAATCTTTTCATAATTTTTTTAGACCTTCCTTTGCAAGGCCACCAGAGACAACAAGTCTGACACATAGTCAATGGCTGGAGAGGATGATACAGGAGTATCTCCAAATGAACATCGATGCCATGACTTTGCAAATGGAGCCTTGCTCATTTTGGGCTTCAAATCTTGAAAAATGACCAGAGCTCTCAACTTACGCATTGGAGATTTTGTCGTGTCCAGCTGCCAGCGTTGTCTCTGAACGTGTCTTCAGTGCTGCTGGGTGTGTGCTGACAGATAAGTGTACGCGTCTGTCCAGTGACAATGTAGACAGACTAACGTTCATCAAAATGAACAAGTCATGGATCCACAAGGAATTTACTACCCCTGTGTCATCCTGGGGAGAGTAAATGCTTGTGGATTTTGAATGTGCAAATCTAGCTGTGAAGTGTACAACTGGGGCACAAGTGCTGCCCCTGAAGGGGTGAGTGTCTGTGTGTCCCAATTTTTGGAAAAAAGGGAGACTCCGCTTGGAGTAACCCTTGCTTACATTGTTTTTAAAAATGATCCAAGATGAACAGATCTGGGATCAGGAAAGACTTTGCTACCTACCCCGGGGTCATCCTGGAAACGGTTAAGTATGGCGTATTTTTGATTGTGCTTGATGCAAATCTACCTGTGAAGTGTACAACTAGGGCACAAGTGCTGCCACTGAAGGGGTGGGTGTCTGTGTGGCCCAATTTTTGGAAAAAAGGGAAACTCCGCTTGGAGTAACCCTTGCTTACATTGTTTTTAAAAATGATCCAAGATGAACAGATCTGGGATCAGGAAAGACTTCGCTAACTACCCCGGTGTCCTCCTGGGGACGGTTAAGTATGGCGTATTTTTGAATGTGCTTGATGCAAATCTAGCTGTGAAGTGTACAACTGGGGCACAAGTGCTGCCACTGAAGGGGTGAGTGTCTGTGTGGCCCAATTTTTGGAAAAAAGGGAGACTCCGCTTGGAGTAACTCTTGCTTGCTGTGTTTTTTAAAAGGAGCCAAGATGAACAAGTCATGGTTCAGCAAAGACTTTGCTACCTACCCCGGGGTCATCCTGGGAACGGTTAAGTATGGCGTATTTTTGATTGTGCTTGATGCAAATCTACCTGTGAAGTGTACAACTAGGGCACAAGTGCTGCCACTGAAGGGGTGGGTGTCTGTGTGGCCCAATTTTTGGAAAAAAGGGAGACTCCGCTTGGAGTAACCCTTGCCTACATTGTTTTTTAAAAATGATCCAAGATGAACAGATCTGGGATCAGGAAAGACTTTGCTACCTACCCCGTGGTCATCCTGGAAACGGTTAAGTATGGCGTATTTTTGATTGTGCTTGATGCAAATCTAGCTGTGAAGTGTACAACTGGGGCACAAGTGCTGCCACTGAAGGGGTGAGTGTCTGTGTGGCCCAATTTTTTGAAAAAAGTTAGACTCCGCTTGGAGTAACCCTTGCTTGCTGTGTTTTTTAAAAGGAGCCAAGATGAACAAGTCATGGTTCAGCAAAGACTTTGCTACCTACCCCGGGGCAATCCTGAGGACGGAAAAGTATGGCGTATTTTTGAATGTGCTTGATGCAAATCTACCTGTGAAGTGTACAACTGGGGCACAAGTGCTGCCACTGAAGGGGTGGGTGTGTGTGTGGCCCAATTTTTGGAAAAAAGGGAGAACTCCGCTTGGAGTCACCTTGTGGTGTTTTACATGATTTTAGAAGGGCGTGCCATGCCTATATCTGTGTCTCCTCCTCTTTTTCCTTGTCCAGCTCCTTTGTTTTCGCATGAGTATATGTCCTTGTCACTTTCCCATGTGTTTGTGTTGTGTTGTGAGTTGTTTGTCACCTTTTGGACACCTTTGAGGGTGTTTTCTAGGTGTTTTTATGTGTTTGTGATTGCCTGCTATTGTTTCCTATGCGGTTCGAGTTCGGTTCGTCGAACGTTTGCCGAACCGAACTCGAACGGGACACCCGTTCAACGAACCGAACTCGAGCCGAACCACAGCCGGTTCGCTCATCTCTAATTCAGACCATTAGACGCACCCCCCACTTTCCCCCAATATTTGGGGGAAAAAAGTGCGTTTTATGGTCCGAAAAATACGGTAATTGTAAAGTGGATGTGTGACGCCCTGGACTAGCTAGGTAGTCACAGTTAGAGCCTCGCACAACACCTGTCCCCTAAAAAGGTGTCACCAGCCAACCATTAAAAGCTAGTCACCCCCCTCAGGGCTTGATGGGCACACCAGGGGGCGTAGCCAGGTGGTTGGCCCCGCCCACCGACGAGTCCAGAGAGCCTGAGGCGGGAAAAGTAGTCAGTTCATTTTGACTGTCTGGTAGTGGAGGTGAAGTAGAGTGGAAGCAGGCCTGTGCCGAGGTCTGCAGCAGTCTGACAGGTGCCAGGGTTGGAGCCTGGGCACCTTTGGCTAGGAGGCATATGGTGGCCTCAGCCTGCAGGAGCCAAGAAGACGTCTCAGTGGAAATGTCGTGGACTGGGACAGGGTAGTGGCCCGCCGGTACTGACCCGGGGAACCGACTCGGAAACCGGAGCACAAAGGGGGGGTACTTAGATTCTGAAACGAGGTCCAGAAGCGACTGGACTGAGTTAATTAACTGATTGCGGTCTGGACTATAGGTCCTTTCCCACCCAAAGTCCCGACTGAAGCTAACAGCCCAACGAGGGGGATAGAAAGCCACCGCATAGGCAGAGAGATCCCACGGGCCAGCGTCTGCGGGCAAAAGGGCTCTCCCGACATCCACAAAGCTGGGGACAGGACTTCCGACGCTGAAGCGCAGGTAGCCCACAAATACACAACACGGTGCATGAGAAAGGCAGAGACCACCAACCGGGTGGGGGACCAGACGCAGCCGGCTGTGGGCACCGACCACCATCAACTTGGTTTGTACGTAACTCGTGTACGTTACTAACTGTGAGTACAACAGTGCCCTCCGGCCGTGCACCTCCCTGCACCGCCCAACTACCTCACCAACCAGTCCCGGGGCCACCATCCCTGCCCACGGAGGGGTTAACAACTTGCTGCATAACATCTCCCCTGGGTGCCCCCGTAACTGCAGTGGTGGTGCCTACCTTCACCACATTCCATGGGTGGCGTCACAAACTGAAACACGGCTCCGGCCGTACACCTACGTCCCCCTAAAAGCGCCAGCCCCCCTTTCAGATTGAAGTGGACCACGGGGCCCCCAATTTCCAGGGACGCTCGAGTCACCCACCAGCGAGCCCGGATCCGAGCGGTTTGGTTGCCGCCGAGCATGGGGCGGTACACATCTGAACTCTGTGGTTTTGGTGCTTTTTTTTCTTTAGAGGTTTCTATGTGGAGCTTAAAAAAATGCAGGAAAACGCTTCTTTGTACAATAAAGAAACTTAAAAACGCAAAATTCACATCTGAACCAAAAACGCATTTAATAATGGAGAAAAGGCATAAAAAATGCAGCAAAAATGGAATAACCAGAGAAGATTGTTATTGTGTAGTTTGGTGCAGACAGCAGCAGAAACAAAAAGAAACAGAATTTATGCAACGTGTGAATACGGCTTTATAGGCACAAATAAGCAACATGTCATATAGTGACGCTTATATAAATATAAGAAAATTCTGGCTGCTATGACTATCAATGAACAGTCCGGGGCATCTGCTGAATGACCCTTACTGCCAAATGGGTGTGGCTAGGGGTGTGGCTAAGGGCATAATCAAAATTTGCAGACTTTGTCCCACTTTCCTTTCTTCAAAAGTTGGGAGGTATGGTGCAGCATTGAAGTGACAGCAGAACGATGAGTTTGTGCAGAGTGGGAACAGATGGGGATGGAGCTGAAAATGTGAGAAGTCAAATGTGTCACCTTTTGTAATCTCTGCAGTTGAGTAATGACTGAAAGAAGTTGTCATGTCGGTCTGGGCCAGATGGAAAAGACAGGAAAAGTGAACAATTCCATCAGAAAGAACATCAGCTGTAAGTCACCATCTATATCTGCACTGTGATCACTTGTATGTTCTGCAGGACTGGTATCTACCACTGTATGATCACTGTATGGCAGTAATATCTTTGTTAATCTTTGTATATATTGTATATGTGTCGCCCGAGGACCAGGGGTACTCAGATCCGGGCCACGAGGTCACTTCTGTGGGTATCACGGTGGCGTGACCCGGTCTATGATCCCAGGCTCCACAGTATAAAGGGATTTGGTAAGGGAGATTTATATTGTCCGTGACGCCACCCACGGTTGTGGTGATTGGGACACCACCGCTGCTCTTTATGGGAATCCCGGGAGCGATGGTATGGAGCAGCTAGATGTTAGTTCTCCCCTCCAAACACTCTGCTCCAGCCCCTCCCCTCTGCTCTGCTTTTCTCCTACCCTGGGGGATGTGGTTTGTCTTGCTGCATCGGTGTGGGATCAGATTACCAAGGAGGATTAACTCTTTCTGTGACAACCTGGCTGTGCCAGGGCGTCACACACCCACTTGGTAAAACACGGCCCGTCCTCGGGCCGTCTGGCCACCAAAATTTATTAAACTGGGAAAAGAATAAAACATTTTAAACATTTTCACACATGCATTTTCAATTTTCCCACAGCGGGATGCACATTGCTTCAACGTTGCGACAACACTTAACATTTTTAATAATGGCAACGTAACGGGTCCTTTAGTCACCCACCCAAACAACCTAGCTTTGGTGCTGCCCCTAGGAAGTGGGCAGCACCCCTTGACCCCAGTCCAGAAACGGTTCCAGATTGGTCAACGGGACCAGTACTTCGCTGCCGTTGCGGCCGGGCGGACTGCCGGAGCCGTCGTCATCTCCGTCGCGGCCGGGCGGACTGCCGAGGCCGGTAGCAGGGCGGTGACAAAGGTGAGGCCTGGGGACCCCAGGTCTGGGTCCTCCCCCACAGGCGCTGCGGGCTCCGTTACCGGTAACAGGGGTAACGGGTCGGTGCATCGCTGCGGCGGCCTCTTCCAGGAACCAAATGCTGGCAGAGTCCTGGCGTCCCTGCCTTTACAGTCCTGGTCACATAAACTGCGGTTCCTTCCTCCTGCTCCCCCTTGGTACTCGGGAGCAGTCCTTCTAGCAACTTTTAAAGTTTCCCTTTCGCTTCCGGTCCTCCGGAGCTTCACTTCCGCCCGCGTTCTCAGGGGGCGGAGCCTCTTTTTCGCGCCCGCCGCTCGGAGAAGAAGGCGCCAAGCTGTTGTTTTTGGCGCCTAAAATGGCGGCTAAAATGGCGGACTTCGGGATTTTTCCTCAGCGGGACGGACGGGGCAAGGCGCACTTCCTCCAGGTAACTGGATGGGTTCGATCCTGTTCGTGGCGCCAAATGTGTCGCCCGAGGACCAGGGGTACTCAGATCCGGGCCACGAGGTCACTTCTGTGGGTATCACGGTGGCGTGACCCGGTCTGTGATCCCAGGCTCCACAGTATAAAGGGATTTGGTAAGGGAGATTTATATTGTCCGTGACGCCACCCACGGTTGTGGTGATTGGGACACCACCGCTGCTCTTTATGGGAATCCCGGGAGCGATGGTATGGAGCAGCTAGATGTTAGTTCTCCCCTCCAAACACTCTGCTCCAGCCCCTCCCCTCTGCTCTGCTTTTCTCCTACCCTGGGGAATGTGGTTTGTCTTGCTGCATCGGTTTGGGATCAGATTACCAAGGAGGATTAACTCTTTCTGTGACAACCTGGCTGTGCCAGGGCATCACATATACATCCTTGTATATATAAACTGTCAGTAACAGCACGGTCATCTGCTAAGGTACCCCCATACATATTATTCGCCTGCACCGCCATAGTTGAACACATAGTTACCTGTGTATGCCCACTCAGATGTTTTCACCCCCCACCCCCACCCCTTCCCTGAGCTGAACCCTAGCTACGCCTCAGCTTGGCTGTCTAAATGAGCTTTAGTTACCTTACGCCTGTCTCTCATTGTTTGTATGGAAGTCAGTGAATACGCACCAGTTGATAACTGCTTATACTGTATTCATGTTAGTGAATATACAGAACTTGTCCATGACTATTTCTATTACAGGACTTTAGAACTTTTAGCAACTCAGCGCTGGAGACTTTACTGGTGGTAAACCACTGAACATATGGCTCTGGAACATGTCTAATATAGTCAGTTACAGATTCTGTCCAACACTAAGAATTCATTTTTTAACAAACAGCTTACAATGACATACAATGAAAAGGAGAAAAATCCTGACCTAATCAGTCTTTATCCAATATATGCTGTTGCATCCCTGGTTACCTGCCCGTTTCAGTTTTCTGAGCTAGAAAGATGACATAACATGTCAACACTTGACTATAGCAGCCGATCACTGGCTGTAGAAGTGATGTGTAAAAACAAATTTGATCACTGATGAAGCCAGTGGTTGGCTGCAGCAGTCGCATGTAGTTTTGACCCATCATTTTTGAAGCTTGGTTAGCAGACCAGTCAAATGTCTACACAGGACCTGCTCAATGAGTATGGTGAATACTACTCAGTTTGCTGTTTTATATTATTATAAGCTGTATGTCAAAAAATTGAGAGGTTGGACAGTGTTTTAATACTTTGTTTTTTATAAAAAAGCAGCGATGTGGTCTTAACTCCTTAACAAATTAGATATACTGTAGTATCACATGAAGCAGAAGTTCTCTACTAAGTTCAAGCTCCAACATATACTTTATTACAAATGTGTAACACCCATGCCGGCATCCTCGCACTTTCCTGCTCCCCTCTCCCAGTGTGGACGTCGGTTCCGTCACCTGTCCAGGCATCCTACAGCAGTTGTTCCATCCCCGTCCCATGCTGCAGCCACACGGAGCATCTATACTCCTGTTAGGCTCCAAGTCTCTGCCTGTAGGGTGCACCAGTGGCTACGACCCCTTTCTTAAAGGGTCAGCATCCTTCTAACCCGGAAATGCCTCCCAGGTCAGCTGGGAGGCTGCAGGTATTTAAGGCAACTCTACCCTATGAGAGTTGTCTGGGCAATGAGTTTGATTCATTGCTATAGTCAGGTTCCCTAGTACTGCGCTGCTGCCGCTGTCTTATTGAGCAAGTTCTGTTGCTTATACCTGTTTACATGTGCTGCTGCTGTATCCCTACCTGTTGCCGCGAGCCGTTACCCCAGCTGCCTACCATGATACCCGCTGCCACAAAGTATCCTCCCCTGCAGCCACAAGTGTCCACGCCGGATGCCGCTGTTATACCATCCATCCGTCCATCCATCCCGGATGGCATCACTACACCAGCTGCTGCCGCAACCTTATTCCAGAGACTGTCATTTCCAGACCCCTGGGGCCAGCCGACGCAACACCAGTGATCCCGAGTGGCACCCGGACCCATACCTGCAGCATAACACCTCCATCATTAGGGGCTGTGGAGAAGACCAGGCTCAGGTCCTTAGTCATTCCCCTCTGGATTTTCTGTGTGTTGCGGCCCAGTGGGTTCACTAACATCTCCGCTCGTCTGGCGAGCATAATAAAATGTAAACACAAATGTATAAATGTTAGCCTGTGGTCTGTACCATATAGCCATAAAGAACCCTATGGGGTTTTTTATATGGCACAGTAATCCAACAAGTCACCATTTGCTTTTCTCTCAAATTCCAACAATACAAATCTGCATATATCTCCATATGAACTAAAACACATACAGAGATAATATGGACCATATTGAGGTCTACACATGCTGTTCTACTCCTATGGCTTTCTACAAATAAAAGATTGTACAAAGCCATAGAAAAGTTTATTGTGTAGCAACTAAGAATCCTAAAGAAATCTTCAAAACATTGTTTGACCAATGATCTCTGGAAATAAATCAAAGAAATATTTCCCAAGCACAAGCTAGTTTTGGTTTCTACAACTTTAAAGAAGACCAGTCAACTCTGCAGGCATATCTATTTTTATAAATAATTGTAAAAACAATTCTGGAGCATATTTTGTCATAACTTTTCATTGTACGATTTCTGTTGTTCCTTCTAGCCATATAAATAAATCGATAACGAGTTGTAAATAAGGGGAATTGTGAATTTACTTATAAATATTAAGAAGAAATAACAGAGGAACGGGCAACACAAAGCTCGAAACAATAAGGATGAGGCAGAATTGTTATTTCTTGAGGAACAATAGTTATACTGTCAGCAATATTAATGTAGAATATGGAGCCGTATTAATTTCTAATGATGTGCAAATCCATACTGAGGTTGTTTGTCTTTTACATTTAGATTCAGTTTTTCACAATGTCAAAACTGGCAGTAATAACTGACTAAGATTTCAATGTTTCAGACATGAAACTACTTATTACATTAGCTTGTCAAATAAAATAACAGCATGCAGTAATTACATATTGTGGCATTGAAAAATAACTAGTTCAGAAAACAATTACCTCTATTTCTTCATTGGTATACTCGGAAAAAACCTCACTAAAATGACATACCATTTCTTGTTTTTTTATCCCTTCAATCTTCCATCTATATTTCAATCTAGGGCAACATGATGCCTCATTGGTTACTAATGTTCTTTGGATCACTTGGGTCCTGGCTTCTAATCCCCCAAAGAACAATATCTGCAAGGAACTTATATGTTCTCCCCATGTTTGTGTGGGTTATCTTTGGTTTCTTCATACACTCCAAAGATACACTGGTAGGGAATGAAGATTGTGAGCCCCTTTTGGACAGTGATGATGATGTCTGTAAAGCTCTATACAATGAATGACACTCTAAAAGCAAGTAAAATAAGGCTACAGGCAAGAGCATATCTGGGGGCATGTAGGGCATTTGCCTTGGGCACTGCAGGAAGGGGGTGTCATCATGAGGCCCCCTGATGCAGCAGTCTTACATGTCTTCCTATGGGGAGATAAGGTATGCACACCAGTGACTATGTAAGGGGAATACATGGAATAGCAGAAACTGCTGTGTGAATACTGACTTGAAAAATCCAATAGCTATATGTAAAGTGAAAATGTGAAAAATGGAACCTGCATTACTGCCATGAACATATGAATCAAGAGAAATTTAGCTACTGAATTGATCAATGCAATAGAGCCCCAACACTACGCCAAAGTATTTCTCTACGTTGGGCTCCCTAGCTTGTGTGTCCTCTCATGCAGTTAAAAAACTTACCGTGTATGGGAAGCTGAGACCCAGGCTATTTATGCGTATGATATGGATTGGCAATAGGTGTGGTTGGGGAGGGTTCCCAAACGAAAAAATACTAACAATAAGGATAACGTTTGGAACACCATTCTAAGTCTGAACTGGGTGCAAAAACCTAAAAAAACATCACTATGGGGAGATAAGGTATGCACACCAGTGACTATGTAAGGGGAATACATGGAATAGCAGAAACTGCTGTGTGAATACTGACTTGAAAAATCCAATAGCTATATGTAAAGTGAAAATGTGAAAAATGGAATCTGCATTACTGCAATGAACATATGAATCAAGAGAAATTTAGCTACTGAATTGATCAATGCAATAGAGCCCCAACACTACGCCAAAGTATTTCTCTACGTTGGGGTCCCTAGCTTGTGTGTGTCCTCTCATGCAGTTAAAAAACTTACCGTGTATGGGAAGCTGAGACCCAGGCTATATATGCGTATGATATGGATTGGCAATAGGTGTGGTTGGGGAGGGTTCCCAAACGAAAAAATACTAACAATAAGGATAACGTTTGGAACACCATTCTAAGTCTGAACTGGGTGCAAAAACCTAAAAAAATTACCTTATTGTTAGTATTTTTTCGTTTGGGAACCCTCCCCAACCACACCTATTGCCAATCCATATCATACGCATATATAGCCTGGGTCTCAGCTTCCCATACACGGTAAGTTTTTTAACTGCATGAGAGGACACACACAAGCTAGGGACCCCAACGTAGAGAAATACTTTGGCGTAGTGTTGGGGCTCTATTGCATTGATCAATTCAGTAGCTAAATTTCTCTTGATTCATATGTTCATGGCAGTAATGCAGATTCCATTTTTCACATTTTCACTTTACATATAGCTATTGGATTTTTCAAGTCAGTATTCACACAGCAGTTTCTGCTATTCCATGTATTCCCCTTACATAGTCACTGGTGTGCATACCTTATCTCCCCATAGTGATGTTTTTTTAGGTTTTTGCACCCAGTTCAGACTTAGAATGGTGTTCCAAACGTTATCCTTATTGTTACATGTCTTCCTGACTGCTGCATTTTGCCACCCCCTGTAGTGGGATTCAGAAGCTCTCTGTCAAGCTGACAGTCAGCTTAGAGAAGGTGTAGTGCACTGACGCACAGAAATCAATTGTACTTGTGTTTTTCAGATGCAAGTACAACTGATGCCTTGCATGTCAGTACTTCTGTGTCAGAGTGTCAGCAATGGGATCAGGTCATTTGATCACGCTGCTGATGTCACTCTCCTTTGTCACATAGACATGAAGAATATTGGTAGTAAGCGCTACAGTGAAACTGCAGAAACCAAAGATTTATTGTTATGGTGGGGTGGTTCAGGGTGAGGTAAAATTTGAGGTGACTTTATTATATAGTGTGTAATGTGTTAGGTGAGTAAACTGTATGAGTAGCAGGATTGGGGTGCGGGGAGGGATGGAATGGGTGGAGAAACAGTATGGGGAGTGGGAAAGGGGGGATGTTTGAGGAGACAATAAAGGCTGCTTTACACGTGTCGATTAATCATGCATTCGCATGTGCGATCGCACCCGCCCCCATTGTTTGTACGGCACAGGCAATTTCTTGCCCATGTCGCACATAGTTCGCAAACCCCGTCACACGCACTTACCTTCCGAACGACCTCGCTGTGGGCGGCGAACATCCTCTTCCTGAAGCGTGAGGGACGTTCGGCGTCACCGCGACGTCACACAGTGGCCGGCCAATCAAAGCGGAGGGGCGGAGATGAGCGGGACCTAATTTCTCGCCCACCTCCTTCCTTCCGCATTGCCGGCGGGACGCAGGTAAGCTGCAGTTCATCGTTCCCGGGGTGTCACATGGAGTGATGTGTGCTGCCTCGGGAACAATGAACAACCAGACGTTCGATTTTTAGAAAATGAGCAACATGTCAAGGAGCAACAATAAGGTGAGTATTTTTGCTCATTCACAGTCGCTCGTAGCTGTCACATGCTACGATATGTCATACGATACCAGATGTGCATCACTTACGACGTGACCCTGCCGACATATCGTATGATATATCGTAGCGTGTAACGTGCCCTTAAGTATAGACTATAAGTATAAGGAATGGAGAGAGTGTGTGCAGAAACAATATTGGAGGAGGGTCTGTGAAGAGACAGTATGGCGATCAAGAGGGGGAACTGTGAGAGGAGTGAGTATGAGGGAGAGAATGGATGCATAAACAGTATGGGGGATAAATGTGTGAGGAGACAGTATTAGAAGGGGAAGGGAAAAGTATTACAACATTTATTAAGGTAAATAGTGTGAAGAGACAGTATGAGGCTAGAAAAGTGAAAGGGTAAACAAAAAAGAGACTGGGTAGTGGAGAGAGGTACTATAGATAGGGGGAAGCATGGAGGCACATTGTGAAGGCCCAACATGGAGGAACCATATGCAAAGGAGAGGGTGTGAGATGAAGGAACACAATAAAGAAACTGAGTTGTGTAGGAGAAGAAGGGGCCCAGTATGAAAAGGAGAGACAAGTGTGGAGGTGTGAAAGCCATGTACCATTAGAGGGACAGTGTGGTGGGTCATACTTGTCCATGGAGCACAGTGGGGGGCAATTATTCAGTGGCATTGTGTAGGGCAGATATTTCTATTCAGGAGCTTTATAATGACACTGCTATTTTTAAGAGCACTGTGCCGAGATGTGCGGCAGAAGACCGTAAAAGTTAGTCGTTTGCAGAGAAGAGATGTAGCTATGAAAAATCATTATGGCATTTGGACAAGATGAAGAAGAAAAAAAAAAGATGACTCCGATCAGAGAAGATGTCATCTATAAAGGTACCTGGGAGTTTATGCTTATTTGTGATACTCATCAGCATTGTGATTCCTATATGGTCTGAAAGTCTGATGATGGCTGGCAGCAACAACTCCATGTATCTCTACCATTACTAAAGGGAACCTGACAGCTGATATATGCTGCCCGAACAGAGGGAAGCATATACAGTATCAGCCACTCGCTATGTTATCCTAGCCAGGTATGCTTGACTCTGAAACCGTGCTGCATTTCAGAGAAGAGCATATACCTTAATAGCTGCCAGGGCTGAGCTGTGTTGTACACTAGTTGGTCAGGCGTATCCCTGGTATGTTCTTCCCACCTACTGACATCGACTAACAGGTCTCTGCTTATACATGCACGTTTATAACATTATGTACTATTGAAAGCTTAATCCTAACAGTGTCTAATATACTCATTGTCAGGATATGGCTCTGCTTTCCGTTTCCAGCAGAAATATCATGACAAGCAACAAAAAAAATAATACAATTTCTCTCTAAAAAACAATTACTTACAGTAACAAGAAGGCAACAGTGTTTACCGGTCTGGGCCATAAAATTTAATGCACTAACAGGATGCAGCAAAGCCCCCAATAAAGATAGAGGAAATAGGTGCAAAACATGGATGGAGCAACCACTGACACACTGTCACTCCATGGAGGGGTAAATGTTTGGTGATAAAATTGCACACAAGAAGGCTTGTATGGGGCAGCAATTTTCATACTTATGGTCAAATGACAATTGGCTACTCTTCCTACTTTCTCACTGAAGCCGGGGCTGTACTCCTTCATTGATCATTGATAGAATTAGGAAGAGTAACTCATCGGCACATGACTATAAATATTAAAATCGCTAATGAGCGGTCACATGACGGCTATTCAAACCGCATTAGCTGTGTATTTAAGGGGGCACCAAACTGAATTGAACCCTGGATGTCAAAAACCTAGATCCGCCTTTGCTTTACTTATGTTTGATATAGACTGATTTTTACTCTCCCACATGACAGTTTAGAAAACCTCTCACCAATTTACTAATATCTCAGGCAATATACCATAAAGATTCGGTTTATATTAGTGCTTTGAATAATTCTGCTCTGTATTAGTAACAGAACAATGAACTTCATTCCAGAAGCTGATCCATCACATGATGGCCATCATCAGCGCCAGAAAGATCTTTAGGACTATTTTGGCATGTTTTCATCATAGCACTAGTCAGATTACTAGAATAAAAATAAAAATAGTACATTATGAACATGAAAAAGGACACTAAAATGAGGCCTACTAATAGAGGATCTAATGCAGATGTGAGCTGTTATGATTTATGCACGGTTCTGCCGTTCCTGAGTCGGTGCATGTATCTTGCTTCTGGAAGGTGCCTGTTTGTTCTGGCCTCGATCCGGGGATCACGCTGGCATATCTTGGTGCTGCTGCCTCCGGGACGCCACCAGTGATATTTTCAGCGGCTCTGCTGTGTGCTCTGTTCCTGTAAGACATTTCCTGGTTCTTGCCCTGCTACCCGGTACTGTTTGTCCTGACCCTCCACTCCCCTTGCCCGACCTAGCTTCCCTCTCTCTTGCCTGACCTGACCTCTGTCCACCCGACCTGACCTCCGTTTCCCCAGTCTGTCCTTATGTCCGTTCCTCCTGCCCGCTGTACCGCCGTCCCTCCCTGTCCTCCGGTCTCCTGTCCTGTCATGTGTTCCCCATGTCCTCCCCTGTGCTTACTTGCTCTCCTGGAATCTGACCTCAGCTTTATTTTTTTAACTTTGGCTTGCTTTTTTCTTGGTACTGACGTGACATCCCGGCTTAGACCCTGACTGATCGACTATCTGCTCTTGTTAGTGACCTCTAGTGGGCTTCTGTCTATCTACACTCAGGAGTTGTTTTCCTACCTGATTTCCTGCACCCCCTAATGGTAGTATGACATGAGCCTGTCTTAATAGTCACTTATGGCAGTCATTAGTACATCCCTTTATATGCTAGCCAACAGCAGAATGAAAACATTTAATTGTAATCTAGACTATATGACACCAAGGGTTTACGTTTATGCGAATAGATAGTGGCTTATACATTGAACAATGGGATCATAACTCATCACAAGCCAATGATGTCAGACAAGAGTGTGAATGAAAGGGTTGTATATTGATTACTGTATCGTAATATTGGTCATCGTGCAATGTGTCCACACAAACAAATCTATTTAGGATTTGAATTTCCACTTTTGTTTGACAATCAAATTGTTGTATAAACAATCTCTATTTACATTGCACAATTTTCAAAGGTTGAACGAAAATGTTTCTCGCTTAAATGATCTCATTCATGATGAACGAGCATATTTGGACACATTGTTCAGTCATTCAACCCATTCTAATTCCACAATTATCGTGATCGATGGGTCATTAGTGTTGAAATCTGACAGATTATTATCCAGTGTAAATGGAGCTTAACTGAGTGCTTCTCCAGCATCAGGTAAGAAATCAGTATCACAGATCATTGCTTGTTATTGGAAAAAAGGCACTTGACTTTGAATACTGAACTTAGGTTTTTCCACTACCACAGTATTTACAGTGATACTAGAAAAACATTCAGTTCTTGCATACAATATGAAATATTGGATAGGTGTAATCTTCAGAGATTGTGTTACAAAGGCAAGGTACACAAAAAGGAGCTCCTAAGTTTACAACTGTGCAACATATTTATTATTTATACTCATTTATACTCATACATATATGGTTATCAAACTGTGTGAGCCCATCTACCACGACAAGGTGACCCAACATGTTGAAAATGTTATCTGATCAGTAGACAGGATGTTATAGAACAGGAGGAGCTGATTGGATGTATATACGAGGGATGTTTAGTAAAAAGGAATATGAAAACATTTTCTGAGAAAATTGAACTTACTAGTTTTCAATATAATCCCCGGTGATGTCATCACACTTGTTCCACTTCACCTCCAGTGATTGGATGGCCTCAAAATAGATGGAGACTTCTTGCTGCTGCAAAAGCCCAGTTAATGCCTTTGACCGAACCATCATCAGGAAATCATTGTTCACACAGAAATTTCTTCAGGTTCTGAAATAGAAGGTAATCGCTGGGAGCCAGGTCTGGACAGCGGGGTGAATGGCTGAGCTACATGAAAGCTGCTTGTGAATTGAGAGATTTCTAAGCTGGGGCAAGGTCCTGAAGCAGCAACACACCTGCCAACGTCTCACCACAGTTCTCTTTGATTTCCTCATGTAATGCCTTCATTGTTGAAGTGTAGGTGTCTCCAGTAATTATCTGTGTGGTATGAACTACTGGAATAAAATGCCTTCCGTAACCCAAAAAAAAGCTTGCCATGATCTTTCTGGCTGACTGCTGGACAAAAAAATGTCATTGGCGTTTGTGACCCCTGTGCTTTCATTGTTTCATTATCTGTAATATTTTGAGAATATTAGGCTCCTAGATTTTATCTAACGTGTTTATATTATTTTAGCTAAATTGATGGTGACATTTTTTGCTTAGGCGTCACACCCTTGACATCATCAGAACCAGGGGCGGGCTGGTCGAGGTGGCAAAGGCCCCCATGGCCGTTGTTACAGCAGCTGTGCAGGGCCGCCAGTTTTTTCTTTGGTGCTCTGCCATCACTTTAGTAGACATGGCCATACACAGTACACTGTGTGGCCTTGTCTAGTAGCGGTGACGCAACCAGGTCGGCACGCAAGCAGAATAAAAGTCACAGTGTCAGCCTGTCCGCGTCACTGCTAGCAAACAAGGTCACACAGTGTACTGTACCTGGCCATGTCTATTAAAGTAGTACAGCCCCGCACAGCCACATGCCTGTCAGTCAGAGACGAGCTGGATGGGAAACAAGCGGGGAGGTGAGTGAGGCCGCTACTGGCTTCCCCATGTTAAACATACCTCCAACGTATCTGTGTGTGTGCATAAATGATGTGTGTTTCTATGCATCTCAGTGTATATCTTAAAAAGATGAAAATCCAACTTCACGGTGTGTGGATACAATAGAAATTGATTGAAAGTCCATCCAAAGGTAAAATACAGACATCAATGTTAAAAAAGAACTACCCATTTCGAATGATAATCAATTTTAATCAAAATTGGTTATCAATCAAAATGAGTAGTTCTTTTTTTTTTTCAATGGGGCAAAAGGGGGGTGATTTGAACTTCTGTTTTTTTGTTTTTTTTATATATTTCTTAAACTTTTTTTCTCACTTTTTCTTGTATTTAGTATTTTCCTTAGATCGCTTGAAGCTGCAATCTTCAGATCACTTGTGATGTCCACAGCAGGGCATCAGTATCAGCACTGTTGTACATCAGTACAGCAGATATCATCATCTCCTACGAATGCAGGCTCGCACATCAGCTGACCCCCAACTGTCATCACAACCCGTCATGTCATGGGGCCGCCAATGGGAGTGGATAATAGCACACTCCCCGCCAGTGCATGTTAAATCCTGTTCTCAGAGATTGACCATAGAATTTAACTGATTAACAGCTGTGAGCTGATCTTCGATTCAACCGCGGTTATTAGAGGCACTTGTTGGCAGATCAGATCAGCTGCCATGTGCAGAGAAAGATATGGGCTTGGTGTCATACAACCCCACATCAAAGGCAGGGACACAATCTATGAGGTACCAGTACATCATAGGTCATGAAGGGGTTAATGTGATGCCTGGTCCATGCTTTTATAACGCCCCGCGGGCTCGGCTGCGACCGCCGAGCCGCTCTGATCCATGCTCGTACTGCGGGTGGTGGCCTCTCACGGACCCGGGGGTCATGTCGCTCTGCAAGGGAGTTGGCGCTACACGTGGGGACTTGGGTGAGGGGTTCCACGGCCGTTGCTGTGGTGGTTTGGTTTGGGATGTAAGTTCGTGACCCCACCCACGGGTTGTGGTAATTGTAGACACCACCACTGCGGTGAAGGTATGGGGGCTCCCGGGAGCGGTGTAATGACGCAGCTAGGTGTTGACTCCTCCGTGGGTAGGGGGTGTTGGTTCCGGGGCCCGGTTGGCGAGGGCCGGGGTGCAGGGTGAAGTGTTGTGGTGCGGTGCCTGATGGCACTGTTGTACTCACTCTGACACAACACGCTGAAGTCTCTGGTAAACCAAACGGAGTGATGAACGGGGCCCGCAGCCGGCTGCAGCTTCTCCCGGTATAGGTTAGTGGTTTCCTCCTTTCTCCTGCACCTCTGTGTGTAAATGATTGACTCCTATGCCTAGACACCGGTAGTCCACTCCCCGACTTGTATATGCCGTAGGAGCCCGTTTCGCCGCAGACGCTGGCCCTTTGGGTCTCTATGCCTTGGCGGTCGCTTTACCCTGTATGGTTGGGCTGTTGTCTTCTAATGGGGCTTGTGTGGGATAGGTCCTTAAGTCCAGTCCGCAATCAGTTGATTTGACTCGGCCCTGTCAGTTCAGGGCTTTGTACTGGGTCTGAGTACCCCGCCTGGTGCTCCGGTTCTCAATCGGTTCCCCGGTTCCCCGGTCCCTATGGTTCCACTGGCTGTAATCCCAGCTCCTGCAGGCAGCCACCACCGTCTGCCTCCTTTCCAATGGCGACTGGGCTCCAACCCAGCCACCTGGCAGTCTCTTGGCAGGCCTGGACACAGGACTGCCCATGAACGTGACTGCTCTCTCCCTCCTCTAGACTACTCTGCACTTGTACTTGACTCTTGTGTCTGTTTTCCCGCCTCCAGGCCTGTGAACTCCTCGGTGGGTGGAGCCAACCGCCTGGCTCCGCCCCCCTGGTGTGGACATCAAACCTGGAGGGTGGTGACAAGGTTTTTAGATTGACTGATGTCACCTAATCGGGAGGGGGTGTGGTGTTGTGTGTGACTACCTGGGACGACCTAACTAGTCCAAGGCGTCACACTTTGGATTAAGGGCTGTCTTAATTCTATGAGCCGAGGATATATATTCACACAATTGTAGGCAACAGGCAGCAGCATGCCTTAACTCCCACTGACATATGGCGCATTTGGTATGTCCTGGCTGTCAGTGTCTTAACGACATATGGCATACCCAGTATGTCGTGTTTTTGACCACATATGGGGTATTGGTGTACTCAGGAGAAATTGCACAACAAAATATAGTCCATTTTCTTATGTTACCCTTGTGAAAAGGAAAAATTTGGTGTGAAAGCAACATTTTTGGGGTTAAAAATGCATTTTTCATTTTCACAGTTCAATGTTATAAAATTCTGTGATGCACCTGGGGGTTCAAGTTCCTCACTACACATCTCGATAACATCCTTGAGGTGTTAGTTTCCAATGGGATCACTTATGGGGGAGCTCCACTGTTTAGGCACAACATGGGCTCTCCAAACGCCGCATGAAGTTCGCTAGCAATTCCAGCTAATTTTGTATTCAAAAAGTCAAATGGCGCTCTTTCCCTTCTGAGCACTGTTGTGCACCAACACAGTAGATTTCTAACACATATGGAGTATTGGCGTACTCAAGAGAAATTTCATGACAAATTGTACAGTGTATTTAAAGTAACATTTTTGTGGTAAAAATGCATTGTTTATTTTCATGCCTCAACGTTATAAAATTAAATGACGCACCTGGGGGTTCAAGGTTCTCACCAAACATCTGGGTAAATTCCCTGAATTGTCTAGTATCAAAAATGGGGTCATTTGTGGGGGAGCGCCACTGTTTAGGCACATTAGAGGTTATCCAAACACGACATGATGTCCTTTAATGATTCCACCTAATTTTGCTTTGAAAAAGTCAAATGGTGCTGATAAACTTTGAATCCTTCTAACTTCTTAACAAAAAAAAGAATGTTTCAAAAATTGTGCTGATGTTAAGTAGACATGTGGGAAATGTTATTTATTAACTCTTTTGTGTGACATAACTCTCTGGTTTAATGGCATAAAAATTCAAAAGTGCAAATTTTTTTAAATTTTTCAGGGTCTAAGGGGAAAACCTATCTCCTTGCGGAGATTGACAAACCAATCTGGCTGCATGTGAGACGTCTTATAGCTGCAATGCACCTCTGGGAAATATTCAAATTGTCTCTTCAGGGAGGAAGGAGACGAACTAGAGTTCGCCTCCTTCCTCCCTGAAGAAACATTTTAAAATTTTCCAATATTTTCACAAATATATATATATATATATATATATATATATATATATATATATTATATATATTATTATATTTTCCAATATTTTCACAAATAAATGGAAAAAATATCATCTTAAATTTACCACTATTATGAAGTACAATATGTCATGGAAAAAGAAGCTGAGAATCACTTGGATCTGTTAAAGTGTTCCAGAGTTATAGCCTGTCAAAGGGACACTGGTCAGAAATGAAAAAAATGGCCTGGTCAGGAAGGTGAAACCCATGCTTAGGTGTAAAGGGATTACTGTCAGTAGCTTGAAGCCACTTAATCTAACAGCAGCATAACAGAGATAGAGACCCTGATTCTAGTGATATGTCACTTACTACGCTTCTTCCTGTAGTACTGCTCTCAGAGAGAGTAGCAAAAACCTGGTGACAGATTCTCTCAAAAAGAGGTTATCCTGAATGGTCTGTTATGATCCCAGACTCCTGCTGAGCATGCATCAGTAGGTATAATGCATTTTTCGGATTCCAATGAATAGGATGCCTGATATTTGCATTTGCAGATTAATAACACCATCTGTAATACTCACTTCAGATGTAAAAATTAGTGGAGCATGGCAGTGATGGCACTGGAGAACTCTAAAGAATAAGTATTAGCCGCAACATGAAGGAGCCTTTGTGGCAATGTTGAGAAGTTGCTAAGCGATAGTGGATACTATGTAAACTGCTACTGATCCATTATGTCATCAAGGCCCATTTGTGTGACGCCCCAGGGCTGTGGGGTACTTGGTCCCGGGCGTGTAGTGTGCAGGGGGAACAGTCGTGGTCGCAGCTGATGCCTGGTTCCGTGATCCTGGCGGTCAGTGCGATAAAAAAGGGGTGAAAAATGGAAGAAAAATAAAATTAAAGAGTTTTCAACTACACCACTTGCAGTGTGCGGCCAGGTTATTGAAGCCGCTGCTGCAGGGTCCTGGTGGAGTAGTGCAGCTTAGGTATTTTGGGCCCTCCGCAAGCAGGGCTAGGCCCCAGCAGTGGATGATGAGGGGGCAATAGTAGGGGACAGTCAATGTATGTGTACAGAGGCGAGAAGGAAACAGTCCACACCAGTATTGCAGTTTCAACATTGCCTTTTTTTTACTTGTGGCTTGGTACCTAGACCCGCTGGTGCCGGTTTCAGGTGTTCCTGCTCCCCTTGTTCTCTGTGCCAGCTGTGACCTGGGGTATCTGTCCTCCGTGCACACTGGTTTGTATTCGCCTCCTGTGGCTTAGAGCTTCTGGGGGAGCCAGTCCGTTTCAGTCTTGGTCCCAATGCAGGCAGCCTGGCCTATTTAATGGGTGGACTTCTGTCCCTTGTCCCAGATCCCCTGTTTGCTGCTGATGCTTCAGACTCTTTGGTTGGTGAGGGACCCTGGAGATCCCCTCACCTGGTAGATTTAACAGTTGACCATAAAGTGTCCCGCTGTCCTAGGGTCTGCACCCTGCCTTGTGCTGAGTTCTGTGAGCCTTGATTCCGGACTTCCACAGGCGCCCCGTGGTCCCTGGAGTATTACACTTCCACAGGTAACCCACGGTAGTCCTGGTTTCTTACTCCACAGTCCTTGTCTCCTTTACAGCGTCCCGTTCTTACTTTAGGTCTTTACACCTTTCTTTCTCTACTTCATTCCTCACTCTCTCACTCCTCACTCCTTCACTTCCAACTCTCCTCTTCACTTCCTCCCGCCAACTTCCCAACTAACCACTCGCCCCTCCCCTTGCTGGGTCTCTCCCTACAGATTGGGTGGCAATTAGCCAATAAGTTCCCTTCCCTTTTACCTCTTGCTAGGCAGTCTCATAGTCTGGAATTTGGGTTATGTATGTGGCCTGAGGGTGCTGGTGTGTTGACTGGTACATATATTCCGGGGTTTGGGTTTCCACAGGTTATATTTTGTGGCACCTGATACCTCAGGTGTGCTACATTTGCTTCTATATATCATAATGGACAAACAAAACCTGATCAAACAACACCTTATATCAAAAATGTCTATATTAAGAATCACTAAAATAACACGAATACAAGGTTCGTATAGGCTCATTACAAAGTGCAAGTGTCAATTAACATAAGTTTCAACTAGTGGAGCGCTCAGGACAAAAATTGATTAGAAGTTAAAGACATATAACTACAGTGGGAGGGGGGACAGATATAACTTAATGTCTAATTCTCCACCCTTACTGTCCCTTCCTATCAACGGAGGAATCGTAATTTAATGGATAACCCCCGTTCCTCGATGGCTATTCCTGATTATCCCTAGGTTCCACTAGTAGGGACTATCACCACACGGACTCCCAGTGCTTAAATAGACAGACAAAAACATAAAGACAATGGACAGGTGCAGAACTGTCAGCTGATAAAAAATGTTTCAGTTCTCTGCAGGAAAACTTCCTACTGCCCCCACATTTATTTTGAAAAGGGCAAGGATCGGCAATAATTATCCTGCTAATACTAGACATAAATCATATCACAAACGGAAGTGCTTGTGTAACATATCACCCCGTTCCGTATATCCCAACACATTTCACCCCTTCCAAATCAATAACAATAGGGGATCATCAGGGGATTTTGTAAGGAGGTCATACCCATTGCTTTGTACCTGTAAAAAAATACAAAAGCACAAAGTCAGTCCACACTATATCACCATACCAACATTAATTATACCAAAGGATAGTATAACAAAGGTGGATCCCTTTACATCACATTTGTATAGATATAGATTCCATTTACTGAACCGTATTATTAAAAAACATGTTCAGGATGTCTTGAAAAACTCCATCTTACATAAACAACTTTTTGGGTCTTATCTATAAATAACGGATGACGAGGGCCAGCGATCGAGCGTAATGTAAATACACTGTCACCTATAAGTAAAAAATTGTTCTCTTATTATCAATGCCAAAAGAGAATCATTTATTAGTATATTTGTATCAAGGAAAAACATATGTAAATATTTTGATAAGACCTTAAATTTGGTTATTAAGAGTTAAACTCCAGCTTTCAGTATACTGTCCCCATCCCAAGTCAATTGGGTCATCAAAGAACCTTGGTGATCCGGCTTTCAACCAAACAAAAAAGTACCTTGGTATGGGTCTGCAAAACCTGAGTTAAGGTGCACCGGTCGTAACCAATCAGCAAATACAAGCTCACGGACCTAAATCTGAGGCAATAGATCGTCCATTAGATACATCACACCATAGGTTGATATGGAGAACAATACAACAAACACATTATCATTGAGATCTGGATACCTGTCCAACTGAATAAGGGTTCCAATTTTTCAACTCAGTTTTACAGTCTATTATTCAATAACACCTACACATAAAGATAAAGAAGGTAGTATATTATGCAAACACTTTATATGTATGTTTCAAGCAGTTAATAAATAATTCCATCTGGACAAAACCTACTACCGTATTTTTCGGACTATAAGACGGTTTTAGAGAAGGAAAATAGGAAACTATAATTTTAAGCAAAAATGTAGTCATGACACACTGTTATGGGGCGAGGATCTGCTGCTGACACTGTTATGGGGGGTAATGTCCCCAAATTCTCTACTAAGGTACCCCATCCTGGTAATGATCCTCCTGCCTTGTATATGATCCCCATGCTTGTATATATATGTCCCTTATCCTGATATAGCCCCTGTCCTGCTATATACTACCATCCTGGTATGTGCTCCCATCCTGCTTTATACCCCTTCCTGGCATATGGCCATATCTTGCTATATGCCCCCATCCTGGTGTATGGCCGCATCCTGCTATTTACCACATCCTGGCATATGGCCGCAGTCTGCTCATAATATACCCCATCCTGGTGTATGGCCCCATCCTGCTATTATACCCCATCCTGCTATATGCCCTCATCCTGCTCATAATATACCCCATCCTGGTGTATGGCCGCACCCTGGTGTATGGCTGCATCCTGCTATATACACCGTCCTGCTATATACCCCCATCCTGCTATATACCCCCATCCTGCTATATACCCCCATCCTGCTATAAACCCCCACCCTGCTATGTGGCCGCATCCTATGGCACACAAAAAAATAAACGTTCATACTCACCTTACCTCACTCCCTGCAGCATCGCTCCTCCTCCCGTCTGTGCCAGCAGCAGCGCCGCAGAGTGGAGCAGCCATGATCCCAGCAGCATCGCAATGTCCTCCTGTCTGTGCCGGCTGTGTGTGGACATGTGAGCACAGCGATGACGTCATTGCTGTGCGCACCACTAGTCTTCACACACATGCACAGCCGGCACAGACAGGAAGAGATCACAGAGCTGCAGGGATCATGGCCGGTGAGTATGTATACTGATTCACTGCCCCCCGCACTGATGATGATGCGCGGGGAGCAGTGAATACAGCCGCACATGATCACTCCAGGCTGTAGTTGCCGGGGGTGATCATGCGGGCCAGCTGTTTACTATGTGCGCGTCCCCCGCCCATCATCCCACCTACCTGTCAGCGCTGATCGGCGGGATGATGGGCGTGCATATTAAATGAGCAGGCCCACGTGGTCACTGCAGGCACTGCTGCAGCCTGCTCGTGCCCCCGATGACCCGCGCCACCACAGAACCCTCATTCCCCGCGGCCATGCCCTACATTCAGACTATAAGATGCACCCCCCACTTTCCCCCAACATTTGGGGGGAAAAAGGGCGTCTTATAGTCTGAAAAATACGGTACATATGCCCACCTCGTTTATCTTGTCTGAGGTTTTCAGCAGTCTCAATTGACCAGGACCCCTGGGTGAGAATATTTATCACACCCAAGAACTCCTTAGTACACAGGAGGTCTGTATAATCAGCATCTCCCGCAGTAGGTTTAGGTGAGCGAAGCCACTGAAAACAAGCATAATGGACTTAGTAGATTAATTCAATGACAAGATGCTGTCTTTGTCTTCAATAGTCCCAAAATGTACTGTGCCAAGCACTGCTCATGTAAGGGTTGGGAGTAGGGCTGAGCGGATCTGAACTGTAAAAGTCCAGATCCGCGCGGCTTCAAAGATTTCTGGGTGAGAGATCTGGAATTCCAGGTGCACGATCCATATCCAGCACTGGCAAAAATAATTGAAAAATAAAGAAAAACAGGGCTAAAACAGCGTTTCATACTTACCGAGACTCGATGTCATGGCGGCACACTGCTTCTGGGTCGCGCATTCACTTCCTGTACTGTGCTTCTTATACACACAGCTTTCCATGTTTTCCCCACCCACTCATCTGTGATTGGTTGCAGGCCGACCGCGCCCCCAGCCTGTGACAGTATCTGCCTGCCGTGCCGCGCGATGCTCAGTCATTGTCTGCACAGCCAGCGGTTGTGCTCTATGGCAACTGGCTGTGTAATGTAGCAGAGCTGAAGCGGTGTGGGACCTCGTGTAGATTACACGGGAGCTGCAGAATGATGGGTGTTAATAAAGAGTGTGAAGGAGCATGTGTGTTTTGTATTTTATTCCAAATAAAGGATTTTTCTCTTTCTTGTCTTGTTTATTTACTGTCATTTACAGGTTAGTGTGATGCAGGTATCTCATAGACGCCTGTGCCATTACTAATCTAGGGTTTAGTAGCAGCTGTTCGCTGCTATTAACCACTCATTACCCCGATTGCCACCGCTCCAGGGCAATCGAGAAGAGCAGGTATTGCACCAGAATTGTCACATCTAATAGATGCGGCAATACCGGGCGGCTGAGGGCTGGAATACCAGCCCCCAGCCGGCATTATCATGGCTGGGGATGAAAATTAAGGCTGACCGCACATCGCATTCATCACCGACACAGCTGCGCACACTTCTGACAGAAGCATGCATGTGTTTCTGTGTACATGCATGCTCATGTTCATGAGAGCACAGGCTGTGCCGGCTGATGTCATGTCAGACTTGTACGATTCTGACAGCGCATCACTGGCACAGCCGCACACTTCTGACAGGAACGTGCATGTGTTTCTGAAAGACATGCACGTTCACCATACTGACCTGCAGACACTTGCACTGCTTTCCCTGCCCACCGGCCGTCCTGCCGCCTGTGGTTACAGTCAGCTGACACTCAGTGTGGGGACGCATCTATCTGTAACCAATTACACGCACTGGTGGGCGGGCAAAACAATGAATATTGAATTGTCATCTCCGGAAGGGAAAAGCGTGACCCAGAAGGAGTTTGTTGCCATGACACAGCCTTGGGTGAGTACAGCGCGCGCGCTCCTACCCTCGTATCCCTTCCACAAATGTTTTTAATGTTCGGATACTGGTCTCCATTGACTTATATGTGCACCGGAATCCAGAGCGGATCTGGATTTTTGTTCAATCTGGCAGGGATCCACTGGTCCCGGATTTTGGTGGATTCGATCAGCCCTAGTTGGGAGGCCAACTACATGATGGTCCAGTGGGGGACTTATCAATTCCCTCTGTGCCAGTCAGAGTCTGTGCTTCCTGACAATGGAAATACAGCATAACATGTATTTATCTTATTACATAAAAAAAATATAATTTTAGAGCATAAAATAAGCAAATGGATCAAAAAATAATATAATGAAAAGTTAAAAATAGAAATACAGCTAAGGCTGGAAGCATAATTCTTTTAACCTACTTGCTAATTCTTTGGAACCTGTGTATTAGATTGTACTATTTTATATCTCAGACACAGTGATATCTTCAGTCCAGCAACAAATCTTATATTGGAGCCCCAAAGAAAAGAAAGATGAAGCGATTTGACCAGCGCTGACATAGGGATTGGTCTCAGCAAATTTGTTGGAGTCACAGTAATTCAAGAACGGCACACCTATTCACAAACTGCTTGATGTTCACTGTTTCATAAATGCTTCTATCTCCATCGATCCTGCCTACTCTGCTGATTCACATCTGCACATGACCTTCTTGACTTGTCATTCTTAATTAATGACCTTTTACTTCTAGATTGCTAGTAAATTTGACATAGACTTGTAGCTGTCATAAATCTGCCGAAAAGAAATGAGCAATAAATTATATAACAGTTATCGGTGATGTCTGTCTAATATACGCTAATGACTTCATCTTCTATTACACCAGATATTGAACATGGAATATTTATAGAATATATTACTTAGCCATGTAAGAACCTGACAAGTACAAATCAGCCGGTCAGACTGCTAACTAGGAGCCAGGGCATAGGAGACTGGTAGCAAGTAGTGAAGTCATCTGTGACCTCACCTTTACTTTTGGCTGATATTAAATACCCATTGAAGGATACTCCAGCTGTACTGCCTAAATCTCCATACAAATGTGAAGCATCTGATTACATGATCCTAATGAAAGAATAGAACCGTGTAAGAATCAAATGGCAATTCAAATTGATATGTACTGTAATGTGTAATATAGAGCTATTGTTTTACATGAACTGGCTTAATTGACTATTAGATCATACAAATGTGTCATCTAATATATAAAGCTGAGTGTATGTATGTATGTGTGTATGTATATATGTGTGTGTCTGTGTGTGTGTGTGTGTGTGTGTGTGTGTGTGCGTGTGTGTGTGTGTGTGAGAGAGAGAGAGAGAAAGAGAGAGAGAGTGAGTGTTTGTGTGTGTGTGTCCACTAAAGGAATTCGCACCGTCACATGTACAATCACAAAATTTTGCATAGACAGCCCATTTGACTCAGGGAACTTCATAGACTGTGTTTAGAGGGGAAATTTTAACCCCACGCTTTACAGTTATTCGCCAAAAAACTGCCTCCATTAAAGTCATAGGAGCTGGGAGCCACAATGCAGCCTGAACTTCAGAAGAATGCGCAGCCACGCACTTAAATGGAATGTTGGAATGATACAATGCAGCCAGGGAAATAGATAGAGAGAGACAAACAAAGAGACAGGGAAAGAGACAGACAGACAGGGAAAGAGACAGACAGACAGACAGGGAAAGACACAGACAGACAGGGACAGACAGAAAGACACAGAGACAGACACATACAGAGGCAGACAAACAGACAAAGAGACAGGGAAAGAGAGAGACAGGGAAAGATACAGACAGCCAGAGACAGGCAGAGACAGACAGACAAAAAGACAGACAAAGCAATGCAGGACCTAAATTTCTCACCATGTGGTGAGTCCCTGCCCGGGTCCACCACTGGAGGTGAAACATCCTGTATGCCCCCTTACTACCTTGTTATAATCTGGTAAAACAGAAGCAGGCAGGAACCATCATCACCGGCAGCCGCCAGGCAGAAAATGCTCTCCAAATTACACTAGACTGATTTGCAATAGTATTTCCTGGATTCCCAATTAACTCCAACACCTGTCTGGGTCACAGATTCAGTCTCAGCTTCATTACCATTTACCATTTTGTAGTTTGCATACATAAAGCACCCGAACTCCAAACTTGAACACTGATTTTTTTTTTGTTAAGTCTATGTTCGGTACGAACACTGAACTTTAAACTTCAGGTTCACTCATCTCTAATCACATGTGCTTCATGGAATTTTATAAAATTGGTTGGTTAAGAAACTATATGTACATTTTTACCACTAAAATTAAGTTTTAGCCCCAGATTTTACATTTCCACAAGTGGGAATAGGTAAAAATGGCACCAAAATTTGTTAGACCATTTTTGTTGAATGTGGCAATAAACCATATGTGGCTCTATAGTACTGTTAGGCCACACGTCAGGATTCGGGAAGAAGGCGCGCTGCTTGACTTTTCGAGATCAGATTTTTTGCAGACTTCATTTGCACAGCCCATATGCTAGAAGAGAAGAATCCCTCCTAAAGTGACCCCATTTTGGAAATGACACCCCTCTGGCAATAGTACTGTTTGGCCACATGTCAGAGTTCGGGAAGAGAAGAATACCTCCTAAAGTAATTCCATTTTGAAAATGACACTCCTGTGGGAATAGTACTGTTTGGTCACACACCAGGGTTCATTAGAGAAGGAGCGCTACTTGACTTTTTGTAGACTCCATTTGCAGAGCCCATAAATGCCAAAAGAGAAGAATCCCTCCTAAAGTGACCCCATTTTTCAAATGACACTCCTGTGGGAATTCATCTACTGGTATAGTGACTGTTTTGACTCCATGGGTGACTTCCAGAAACAAACACAGGAAGCTGTAGAACATTGTAGTGCCCGTACATTGTGACTAGCTTGTCCTACTGCAGAAACATGCCCAGTAAATAAGTGATGAAGAAGATTTACTTTGGACCCTGACCTTTGTTAGGCGATGTTCATGTTTTCAGAAGTGCACAAAACTGTAGCCGACCGCGCTTTATGAATGTTTAAAAAGATGGACACCGTCATATCATAGGCCAGAGAACGTCCAAAATGACTCCACCTGTCTCATCATAATGAATCTTCGGTCAGGGGGTTATGTCTGAATCATGTATTTCAGCGTAAACCAAGGTGTAAGAGCTCAATGTAGAGCACATGATCAATGTGAGTCACACATAAGTGTGATCTTTGTGAGGAAGAATTAACAAATTGTCATCAGATCAAGAATTGATTTTATTTTTTATGCATTCAGTTTGCGGTTTAAGGGATAAAATGACCTTATTCTTTGGGTCGGTGTGATTTCAGCTATACCAGATTTATATTGGGTTTTTATGTTTGGTTAATATCACTGAGTAAAACAACATTTTAAAAAAGTTTCTTTTTGCACCATATTTTGAGAGGGCTATAATTTTTCTCTATTCTCTATTTCCGCTGACAGGGTAATGTGAGGGCTTGTTTTTTGGGGATTAAGTTGAAGTTTTTATTTGTTTCTTTACATTTTTTGATCGCTTTCTATTCCAATTTATGGGAGGCAGAGTGAACAACAACAAGAAAATCAGAAAAGCATTGCATTGCCACGTTTATTATTTTTTTATGCTGTTCACTTAATGAGTTAGATAATGTCATAATTTTATAGACTGGGTCATTCTGGATGTGAAAATACCAAATGTGTACTTTTTTGGAGGGGGGTTCACATACTGTAAATATACATGTTTATTGGCATAATATTTTTTAAAAATTTTTTTGTTCTTTATTTTGTGATTTAATTTTTACATTTTTTAAACCACTGGCAGATCATCTGTTAGACCCTGCTTCTGGCTGAGTCTAACAGGCCACCGTGTATGGCAGACCTGGAGGTCATCATCTGAACTCCGGCCATGACAAGCCTCGGCGCCCCTGTGATCATGTCAAGGGGGTGCCGGAGGGGTGAGAGAGGGAGTCTACTCCCTCTCACAAACTTCTAAATGCTGCAATTTGTATTGATTGCGAAATATAGAAGACAGCACGGGTTTAGATCATCGGGTTCCATTGGTAAATATTGTGTTTGTTCTCATCTCCTTCTTACTTCTGATGAATGTATGCTGCTTTAGTACTATTGGAGTTATACACATTTTCTATTCCTAGATTTTGTGCTTGTATAGGACCAATTTACTGATTTAATTCAAATGCACTTTTTGTTATATTCCAACAAGGAATTACTATTTATTCACACATAATATTTGATTGACACTTTTTTTTTACCTTATTTGAAATATACTGTATATAACCCTTGCACTTTGCACATTTTTTAACTTGCTTAATCCCATGTCTTAGAGTACATAAGAGGTATTCGCCATTATACTGAGTATCATTTTCTATACACACGCCTCCATTACATCTCTAGCATAATTCTTATTTCACTAAACCTTGCCTCTTTTGTGATTTCACTAGGCCATATTTAGAAGATATAGCCATATCTTATAGGATTTACCCAAGTTCGACCACATTAGGGCTATGTTAAATTATTTTATATCAAGGGAGATGTGATATTCATTTTTAAAAAACCATCGGAACTTTTTCTGAAAGGACAATCTCTTTTTGATATATGTTTTTAATATTGTGATCAATAAAATTAATTGTATTCAAATTTTTTGTTTTAAGGAGTCTCTGTCTCCATAGGCTGCCTGTGACAATCAGGTCATGATGATGTCGCCGGTCAGAATTAGTTTTCTGCTCTGTAATCCTAATGCTTGCGGGTCCAGATACTAGCCTGACAACGAACCACGAACAAACATCGGCGCTGCGCAAATACCAGCCAGTGCCAATATTTCTTTGCCATTGGTGGTTGGGAACAGGTTAAAGGGTCTATAAAATGGCTAAAGCAATACTGCAAAAAACTACACAAGAAATTAGCTCTTATTCTCCTTTACATTGGAGACTTTTTTTTGCCTCCAACCAATCAGAGATACCACGGTATTAATTTTTAGAATCCTAAGCTGTTGAATTTTTAGAAAATTTTTAAAAACCTGTTGAGCAGTGGGTGAATAGCCATTTGGTAACAGAAGACATTAGAAATGCAATTGTCTGTGTCAACCAGTCACTATATTATACTGCAGGCAATGTAGGCCTTTTTCAGTTCACCCAGATGTTCCTCAACTCTAGTTCCCAAGACTTCCTATTTTCATGATTTTCTTAGTGTTATAGAGGTGTAATTTTTGTTAGTGCCTAATAAATTGCACAGTTATTCCTACAAAAGGAAATCTTCAAATCATAACTTGTTGGAAAGCCTAGAGTTTACAAAGATAGATTAAAGGTCCAGTCACACTAAACAACTTACCAGCGATCCCAACAATGATAGGGATCGCTGGTAAGTTGCTAGGAGGTTGCTGGTGAGATGTCACACTGCGACGCTCCAGCGATCCCACCAGCAACCTGACCTGGCAGGGATCGCTGGAGCGTTGCTTCACGAGTTGCTGGTGAGCTCACCAGCAACCAGTGACCAGCCCCCAGCGCCGCGTGGAAGATGCTGCGCTTGGTAACTAAGGTAAATATCGGGTACCCAACCCGATATTTACCTTGGTTACCAGCGCAGGCAGCTACACGTGCAGAGAGCAGAGAGCAGCGCACACTGAGCGCTGGCTCCCTGCTCTCCTAGTTACAGCACACATCGGGTTAATTACCCGATGTGTGCTGCAGCTAAATGTGCACAGAGCAGGGAGCAGCGCACACTGCTTAGCGCTGGCTCCCTGCTCTCCTAGCTACAGCACACATCGGGTTAATTAACCCGATGTGTCCTGCAGCTACATGTGCACAGAGCAGGAGCCGGCACTGACAGTGAGAGCGGAGGAGGCTGCTAACGAAGGTAAATATCGGGTAACCAAGGACAGGGCTTCTTGGTTACCCGATGTTTACATTGGTTACCAGCCTCCGCAGAAGCCGGCTCCTGCTGCCTGCACATTTAGTTGTTGCTGTCTCGCTGTCACACACAGCGATCTGTGCTTCACAGCGGGACAGCAACAACTAAAAAATGGCCCAGGACATTCAGCAACAACCAACGACCTCACAGCAGGGGCCAGGTTGTTGCTGGATGTCACACACAGCGACATCACTAGCAACATCGCTGCTATGTCACAAAAGTTGTTCGTTAGCAGCGATGTTGCTAGCGATGTTGCTTAGTGTGACGGGGCCTTAATGCTATACTGTACATAAATCTTAAACAGACTGTTAATGTGAAGACATTGTCTACAAATAACCAAACAAAAGGAGCAATAAATGCACAAAATGGCAGCACCACTCTGCAAACAGGAGAAGGTATACTCACAGGAATCCTCGTGGGGTCCGTATATTATAGGACGATGGTACTTCACTCCGTGTATAGTATAGTAGGAGCAATTTCCAAGGTAAAATAGAAGTCACAGGGCACTCTGCCTTCAGTCCAAAAATTTCTTTTCACATCGGGATACAAAAATGAATGAATTCATGTAATGGCGAGGGAGGGGGAGTGGTGTGGGAGAGCTCTTCAGAAGACGTCCGTTTCACGCCGACCAGGTATTTCTACGTCGAAGTGGACCCATAGAAGTGCCTGGTCGGCGTGAAACGGCCGTCGTCTGAAGAGCTCTCCCACACCACTTCCCCCCCCTGCCATAACATGAATTCATTCACTTTTATATCCTGATGTGAAAATAAATTTTTGGACTGAAGGCTGAGTGCCTCGTAACTTCTATTTTACATTGGAAATTGGCTACAAATAACATCTACTCAATCTTCCTTATGGATATTATTGTCCTTGCTAAAAAAAATGATTGTAAAGATGTTGGACTGGCCAAGCATGTCTCCGGACCTAAAACCTTTTGTGTATCTGTGGTGCATCCTCACACACAGAAGGTGGAGAAGATGAGGAGAGCAAGGTCAATAACATCCACCAGCTCTGTGATGTGGTCATGGAGGGTGGAAGAGGATTCCAGCAGCTCCTGTGAAGCTGTAATGAACTTCGTGCTCAAGAGAGTTAAGGCAGTGATTGAAAATAATGGTGGTCACATAAAATATTAACACTTTAAGCTCAATTTAGCCATTTTCACCTAGAGGTGTACTCACTTTTGTTGTGAGCAGTTAAGGCATTTATGGCTGTGTGTTGAGTTATTTAGGAGGCACAGCAAATTTACACTGTTATACAAGCTGTACACTGACTACTTTACATTGTATCAAAGTATCATATCTTCAGTGTTTTCCCCTGAAAAGAAATAATAAAATATCAACAAAAATTTGAGCGGCGTACTCGTTTTTGAGATATACTAATCATATATACAGTAGATATATATATATCTATATATATATATACAGTACAGACCAAAAGTTTGGACACACCTTCCCATTCAAAGAGTTTTATTTATTTTCATGACTCTAAAAATTGTAGATTCACATTGCAGGGATCAAAACTATGAATGAAAACATGTGGAATGAAATACTTAAAAAAGTGTGAAACAACTGAAAATATGTCTTATATTCTAGGTTCTTCAAAGTAGCCACCTTTTGCTTTAATTACTGCTTTGTACACTCTTGGCATTCTCTTGATGAGCTTCAAGAGGTAGTGACCGGAAATAGTTTTCCAACAGTCTTGAAGGAGTTCCCAGAGATACTTAGCACTTGTTGGCCTTTTTGCCTTCACACTGCGGTCCAGCTCACCCCAAACCATCTCGATTGGGTTCAGGTCTGGTGACTGTGGAGGCCAGGTCATCTAGCAGAGCACCCCATCACTCTCCTTCTTGGTCAAATAGCCCTTACACAGTCTGGAGGTGTGTTTGGGGTCATTGTCCTGTTGAAAAATAAATGATGGTCCAACTAAACGCAAACCGGATGGAATAGCATGCCACTGCAAGATGATGTGGTAGCCATGCTGGTTCAATATGCCTTCAATTTTGAATAAATCCCCAACAGTGTCACCAGCAAAGCCCCGCCACACCATCACACCTCCTCCTCCATGCTTCACGGTGGGAACCAGGCATGTAGAGTCCATCTGTTCACTTTTTCTACAAAGACACTGTGGTTGGATCCAAAGATCTCAAATTTGGACTCATCAGACCAAATCACAGATTTTCACTGGTCTAATGTCCATTCCTTGTGTTCTTTAGCCCAAAAAAGTCTCTTCTGCTTGTTGCCTGTCCTTAGCAGTGGTTTCCTAGCAGCTATTTTACCATGAAGGCCCGCTGCACAAAGTCTCCTCTTAACAGTTGTACTAGAGATGAGAAGGTGTGTCCAAACTTTTGGTCTGTTCTGTATATATATACTGTATATATACATTGGAACCTCGGTTTACGAGTAACTTGGTGTGCGAGTATTTCGCTATACGAGCAAAGCTTGCTATAAATTTGTAACTCGGTTTATGAGCAATGCTTTTCTGTACGAGCAAATACTCACCACACACACCGGTTCTGTACTTTCACCGCGCTCTGACCCGCTCTTGCAGTCTGCTCAAACACGCACAAACATACATGCACACACACATATTATGCGCCCCTTACCTATCGCTCCCTCGCCGGCCTCCTGTTCTTGTAGTTCGCTGGTACAGGATGCAAATTGGGTAACCATTGCGACGATGGAGGAACTTCCGCTGTCAGCCGCTTTTCAAAGCAGCGCGCTGACCAATCAGAGACAAGCGGCTCATGCCTTTGATGTCAGCACGCAGGCAGCGGAAGCTCCGTCATCGGTGGCGATGTTTACCTGATACACATCCTATACCTACGGACTACAAGAAGTAGGAGGCCGGCGAGGGAACGGAAGGTAAGGTGAGCATAATATATGTGTTTGTGTGGGTTTGTGTGTCTGTGCGTGTGTGGAATGGCACAATAGGGGACCAGGATGGAACATTGAACAAGTTGTGCAACGAATTGTCTGAGCTTGCATTATTTCCTATGGGAAATTTTACTTTGATAGACGTGTAACTTGGTTTACAAGCACACTCCCAGAATGGATTGTTCTCATAAACCAAGGTTCCACTGTATATATATATATATATATATATATATATATATATATGTATATATATATATATATATATATATATATATATATATACATATACACCGTGTGCAGAATTATTAGGCAAGTTGTATTTCAGAGGATTTTTATTCTTATTGATCAACAACTATGTTCTCAATCAACCCAAAAGACTCATAAATATCAAAGCTTAATAGTTTTGGAAGTTGGAGTGGGGCTTTTTAGATTTGGCTATCTTAGGAGGATATCTGTTTGTGCAGGTAACTAATACTGTGCAGAATTATTAGGCAACTTAATAAAAACCAAACATATTCCCATCTCACTTGTTTATTTTCACCAGGTAAACCAATATAACTGCACATAATTTAGAATTGAACATTTCTGACATGCAAAAAAAAAAACCAAAAATTTGTGACCAATATAGCCACCTTTCTTTATGATGACACTCAACAGCCTACCATCCATAGATTATGTCAGTTGCTTGATCTGTTTACAATCAACATTGCATGCAGCAGCCACCACAGACTCCCAGACACTGTTCCGAGAGGTGTACTGTTTTCTCTCCCTGTAGATCTCACATTTTATGAGGGACCACAGGTTCTCTATGGGGTTCAGATCAGGTGAACAAGGGGGCCATGTCAGTATTTTTTCATCTTTTAGACCTTTACTGGCCAGCCACGCTGTGGAGAAGTTGGATGCATGTGATGGAGCATTGTCCTGCATGAAAATCATGTTTTTCTTGAACGATACCGACTTCTTCCTGTACCACTGCTTGAAGAAGTTGTCTTCCAGAAACTGGCAGTAGGTCTGGGAGTTGAGCTTCACTCCATCCTCAACCCGAAAAGGTCCCACAAGTTCATCTTTGATGATACCAGCCCATACCAGTACCCCACCTCCACCTTGCTGGCATCTGAGTCGAAGTGGAGCTGTCTGCCCTTTACTGATCCCGCCTCTGGCCCATCCATCTGGCCCATCAAGAGTCACTCTCATTTCATCAGTCCATAAAACCTTTGAAAAATCAGGCTTAAGATATTTCTTTGCCCAGTCTTGACGTTTTATCTTATGTTTCTTGTTCAAAGGTGGTCGTTTTTCAGCCTTCCTTACCTTGGCCATGTCCCTGAGTATGGCACACCTTGTGCTTTTTCATACTCCAGTAATTTTACAGCTGTGAAATATGGCCAAACTGGTGGCAAATGGCATCTTGTCAGCTTTACGCTTGATTTTCATCAATTCATGGGCAGTTATTTTGCGCCTTTTTTTTCCCAACACGCTTCTTGCGACCCTGTTGGCTATTTGCCATGAAACGCTTGATTGTTCGGTGATCACGCTTCAAACGTTTGGCAATTTAAAGACTGCTGCATCCCTCTGCAAGACATCTCACAATTTTGGACTTTTCAGAGCCTGTCAAATCTCTCTTCTGACCCATTTTACCAAAGGAAAGGAATTTGCCTAATAATTAAGCACACCTTATATAGGATGTTGATGTCATTACACCCCACCCCTCCTCATTACAGAGATGCACATCACCTGATTTACTTAATTGGTAGTTGGCTCCCAAGCCTATACAGCTTGGAGTAGGACAACATGTATAAAAATTATCATGTGATCAAAACACTCATTTGCCTAATAATTCTGCACACAGTGTATATATATATATATATATATATATATATATATATATTAGAGTATTATACAGATACAAATATGATATTATTGAAATTTTTCTGTATCTTTTCTCCTATATCTTGCACAGTAAGTAGTAGCTTTCTGTTTGGCTGCATACCCAGAGTTATGATCTATGTGCTAAGTGTTTTAAATCATTCTCATTATCTATTTTTACCCATCTCCTTTATACTACCACCTATAAACATTATATCCATAGTTGCATTTAACCTTCATATTTCTACTTGTGAAAACAATTTTCTCTCTTGACAAACATTTTCCAAGAAAACAAGCTGAGCACTTACAATTTTAATGGAATTCAACACTTGAAACTTCAGACTAATTTAGGACAATGAAATCATAATTCATATATTGTCAATAAGGAATAATGGAAGCTGGAAATAAACTTTTCTTTGTAGTAATACAGTATTACAATATTTTCATATAGCACAAAGAATGTACAGTGATTTTCACAGTCCGATAGACAATTGTGATTTTGATCCATGACTTAGATAAAAAATGGACATGTCTCTGCAGAAAACCATGGACATGTAAATAGCACAACAGGCTATAGTGGGTATGTCTTTGTATCTTTTCTTATTTTACCTATACAGTGGTACCTCGCATAACGAGTAACCCTCTTAACGAGAATTTCGCTTAACAAGCAAAGCTTTCTGTAAATTTGTAACCCGCTTTACGAGAAAGCTTTGCTGTACGAGTGAAATTCTTACCGCTCACCTTCCGGTTTCGTCCATCCACCACACTCTGACCCGCACTTGCAGTCCACACAAACACACACATGTACGCACAAACACACATAAACACACACGCATGCACACACATACAGTATTATGCTCACCTTACCTTCCGTTCCACCGCCGGTCTCATGGTTCTTGTAGTTCCCGGGTACATCGCGACATCCTCGCGGTGAACTACAAGACCCAGGAGGCTTGCGATGGAACGGAAGGTAAGGTGAGCATATAATATAACATAATATGTTTACCTTTCATTTCATCACCGGCCTCCTGGGTGCTGTAGTGCGCCGCTCCGCTCCAATCCCCGCTGTGTATCTGCATCCATAGCGACGAGGGAGGAAGTTCCTGTCATCACTAATGAAAGGCAGAGCGCTGGCCAATTAGAGGCAAGCGGCTCTGCCTTTGACATCAGCGCTCTGGCCGGGAACTTCCTGCCTCGTCGTTATGGTAACGTGTTACACAGCCCGGCCCTGTACCAGAGAACAGCAAGTCCCAGCAGACCGGCGATGGAACGGAAGGTAAGGTGAGCATATAATATGTGCGTGTGCGTGCATGCATGTGTGTTTGTGTGAGTTTGTGTGTGTGTGTGTTTATGTGTGTTTGTGCATGTGTGGAATGATAGAATAGGGGACCAGGATGGGACATTTTAGAAGTTGTGGAACGGATCGTCAGCATTGCAATGATTTCCTATGGGAAATCTTGCTTTGCTGAACGAGTACCTTGATTAACAAGCACAGTCCCAGAACGGATTGTTCTCGTTAAGCAAGGTACCCCTGTACATGTTTTAGACGTGAATATTAAGACGCTGCCACCTTCTGGTCCAAGTCTGGCCAGAGTTCTCACCAGAGTGGGACACATACATGACTTTAATACTGTTAATGCTAAACGCTCTTTTTTAATTTAGCTAGTTATTTCAGCATTTAGTCAAAAAGTAGGTAGTAAAATTATACACTGTGTGCATAATTTTTAAACAAGTATTTTGACTATATCATCATTTTTATGCAGATTTTCCAACTCCCAGCTGTATAAATTTGAATGCTTATTGGATGAAGCAGATCAGGTGATGTGTATTTGTGTAATGATGGAGGATGTAGGCTTAGGCCCATTTCACACATCCGGCATTTCGCTGGATCCGAAACGCATGCATACAGTACATTCATTTACAGTGGAAGCGCGACACCATGCGGTTGTGTGCTTCATGCACAACTGCATTTATCCGCATGATGTCGCACTTCCACTGTAAATGAATGTACTGTACTGCATGTGTGCTGAATCCGGCGAAATGCTGGATGTGTGAAACGGGCCTAATGATACAACACCCTTTATCATGGTGTGCTGAATTATTAGGCAGCTTGTTTTCCTAAAGCAATAGGGGCCAAAAGGAAATTTTTTTTACTATGAAAAGTAAAAAATATTCAAGTTACAAGTAATGCAGCAGTCTTGAAATTGCTAAGATATTAGGTCGTGATCACGGAACCATCAAATCTTTTGTTGCAAATAGTTAACAAGGTAGCACAAGCATGTTGACACAAAACGTTGCACATTAAATGACAAAAATTTCAGAAGAAGCAAATGTAAAGCAATTAGGATCTTATTATCCTCCAATGATGTCATCTTCCAGAATGGCAACCTTCCTGGAGTGCTCCGAAGTACAAGGTCTACAGTGCTCAGAAACATGGCCAAGGTAAGGGAGGAGGAAACACAACCTCAACTGAACAAGATACACAGGTAGAAACGTCAAAACTGGGCCAAAAAATATGGTTCTTCAGGTGCTTGACAAGGAAAATAGCATATCAAGGATGACTAGATGACCTACAAAGAAGACCTTGAAAATAGACCGCTTTCACTAATGCACCTGTTGATCAGTGCCCCAGTTGTACACTGACCAACAACATTTTACTTTGCCAAGAATCAAAATTGACTTTAGTGCTCTGTAGTAGCACTGCAAATAATTAATGATGGGTGAGCATGCTCGGCACTGCTGGTACCCGATTGAGCATCTCGGTGCTCGGGTACTCACGGAGCTTGACCAAGTATCATAGTTGCTCCGATGTGTCATTTGTGAAAAAACAAATTCAGTGCATGATATGTGCAGGCACCCCAGGGAGAGTCACTTGCAGTCTCTGAATGGCTCTCACTGAGGGTTAAAGCAACATTTTTAGATGTAGAGTGTCAAATAGAAAAGTCCCGCCTTGCCTCCTCCTGGAAATGCTCTCTTTATGGCTGGCGGTATGTGGGAGGAGAGTCGAACTGACCAATCATTGACTTCCATTATACTCATTACTCTATTACTCTAGTTGAGCCCTTTCAGTGCATCTGAGCTGCTCGTTTAATGACTGAGCACCCGAGCATTTTAGTTCTCACTCATCTCTACAAATAATAATTCAATTTAGCTTTACGGCATGTTTTCAGACTGAATAAATGCTAAAAATTGTTAAATCTGTTAATATCAATTTGCACATAAGGTATCACCAACATATTTTTTGGCTGTTTTTCATAATGAACTCCATTCAGTAGAATAACAGTAATACTGAAGCGCTTAATAAATGGCGTGTGAAACAGATGTAACATATATTATATGTTTAGGCAGACGGGAATGGTCTGCATTATCTGCTCTCATTTTGTATTTCTGAAAACACCAAAAAATACTTGTTCATTAAATAGTGACATGACCTACCAGCTAATAAATCCCGTGTACTGAAGTCTAGGAGAAGCCAACTGATGAGGACATTCTGTAGCGAGCATGTAAATCACATAGTATGTTGGCATTCTAATTGACAAGGAAGAATAATGGAGATGTAGTGAGATGAGCCAAATGTAACACCTATGTAATACTCTGAGTGTAGGATATACTTTGGATCAGATTACTGCAAAAAAAAAATAAAGCGTAAAAAAAAAATCCTTTTTGGGGAATGCATAGGCGCAGTGCCATGAAGTAGTTTACAGCCAAGATACACTTAGCCTAAATGTATCATCTTCATGTGAGGTTTGAGCCTCAATAATCAAGTTGTGAAATAATAAAGGGTATTACTACAAACCGTACGAAGTACAAGGTATGAAGTTCTTCCTTCTTAAAAAAGGAATTTTTTTTTACATTTCTTGTTTGGATTTCAGGAATATATATTGTTTGGCTTCTTACAGGAAAATTGCTGTGAAATTATCAATATTCACAAGGAGGAGGAAAATAAGAAAACCAACTCTTTGCTAGTTGGATTGTTTCCATGGAAACAGTTTCTTTTCGGTTGAATATTACTAATAAGGATAGAAAAGAAGAATTGGAAAGAAAATGTGATAATCGCTATTTAAAAAAAAAAAAAAAGCGTGATATACAACAATAAATACAACAGCAATATGTGTTCTCCGTTTTATTCTTCCGTGACTTCAATGAGCCGTCTGAAAGGCGGGAGATTAGGAGACCTCGTGCTGATGTTTGATAGGACACAGCGTGATAAACTAGGCTGATTATTAAAGAACATTGTCCTGAATGTAAAAATAGAACTGTGGATATAGAAAACACTTTGGTTTATGAAGAATAATAAGTAGAGCAGTAGATAATGGTAATTATATGGGAGCGCTCACTTACTTTTTCCTTTGCTGCTGTATTGCCACTATAAGAGAATATCATACGCTTAGACTATGTTCACACGCTGCGTTTTAGCTCCAATTGTTTGTTGCTTTTTTATGCAAATTAAAAGTTGCTTTTGACGGTACCAGCAAAGCTCTGAGATTCCGGAAATCTCATCCAAACAGTTGCTTTTTTCCATGACTGAATAAGAAAACTGCTGCGTTTTTTACAACGGTCAATTCTTTTTCAGTTTTTGCAGTGTTTTTTTCACAATAGAAAGCAACGAGGAGGTGCAAAAATGTTGCAAATAAAGCAACCTGTTTTTTTGCTCTATTATTGGTGAATAAAATTAACTATTAATTATGTACTCTAGATAAATGACATAGTATCCATACCCAAAAAAAATGCTGCATAAAGAAAACATAAATGCCCACAAAAACAGCAAAAAAAGTTGTAAAAACTGTTTTTTATAAACAGTTCTTTTACTGCCTAGAGTCTAGATTTTGCCTGAAGAATAAAGCATACCATTAGGGTAAGTTCACACTATTTTTTGGCTGCTTTTTTTCTGTAGGCTTTGTTGCATTTTTACTGCATTTTTTGGTGATTGGCTGGCTGCACAGTGTCATTGGGTCTATATAGGACCCCGGAATGTCATGTTTGGCACACTGTACCCAGAAATAGTGTGATTAAAGATTATGATGAATAAAAGACAGTGTTTTATAGCGTTTCCTAAGCAAACAGTCCTTTTCAAGGCTGATTCAAATATATTTTATCCCCTAAAAATATAGCTTTGAGTCTGCAATTAGTGTAGAGTTAGCTTGTGGAGTAGGGATTGTGAATTAGATGCATTTAGGCAGGGTTCATTGCATTGCAATATTTGGTGCTGCTACTCACAACTAACAGTCCTTTTCAGGGCTAATTTAAATACATTCCATTCTCTAATAATATTGCTCTTAGTCTGAAATTAGTGTAGAGTTAGCTGCTGGAGTAGGGATAGTGGAATAAAGGCATTTAGGCAGGAATCATTGCATTACAGTCCTTGGTACTGGCACAATCAACAGTCCTTTCAGGGCTAATTTAAATACATTCTAATCTCTAATAATACTGCTTTTAGTCTGCAATTAGTGTAGGGTTAGCTTCTGGAGTAGGGATGGTGTATTAGAGGCATTTAGGCAAGGTTCATTGTGTTACAGTTCTTGGTGTTGCCATGTACAACAAACAGTTATTTTCAGGGTTAATTTAAATACATTCTCTAATAGTACCGCTCTGAGCTGTGTACATACTTTAAAATGTGCAAGACATGCCGTAAGGGATGGAGAATTAGATGTCCCTCTTATGATGGTGCACACAGAGGCTGTGGGCCAGGAAAAACTGGACTTGATGCAGTAGCACACCAAACATATTCCTCATTTAAACTAGCTTCCTGTTCCACTTTGCAGGGGGATGCGGGATACCACTGTTGAACAGTGCAAACAAGATATGAATTGGATAGTAGACAATGCTTCAAGTCTGTTTCCCAGCACCACCCTGCCTTCCACATAATCCAGACTCACTAGCCAAGGGTCTGGAATGCATAATCTTAATCCTGATCCTCCTTCCTTCAACCATGAAAAGTCCCAGGAGACAAGTGACCTCTCACCATGCATGTTTCAAGAGGGACATGAGGAGATCATGTGTGGTGTTGTCCAATTATTTGAGCAATCACAGTAAAAAAAAAAAAAAAAAAGCCGATGTGGGTAAAGGCAATTACTGTCTAAAGAGGTTGATGATGTTGAGACACAGTAGTCAACAAGTCATGTTAACTTAACAAGACACAAGAAGCACCAGAGTGAGAAAGTGAGTGGAAGAGGAGATGGTAGATAATGAAGTCACTGACCCAACCTGGCAAAGTGGCATGCAGAATGAGCACAGCAGCACAGAAGGGGAGGTATCTGAAGCACCACAACAGGCAGGAAGAGTTAGTGCAGTGACCAGAGGAAAAATGCAGCCAATTGTTTCCCAGATGCAACCACAAGCAGCCATATCTAAAGGCCAAGGGTTACGTGTTCGCAAGTCTGGCACTTTTTTATGGAGAATGCAGAAGACAAGAAAACAGTCATTTGTAACCTGTGCAGTATCAATCTCAGTAGGGGCCAGACCCTTATCAGTATACTCAGGCACATGTCATCCAAGTACCTGACTAGGTGACTCAAACACCTGTGTCCACAATCAGTATCTGTGGGTGACACCACTGCCTCTTGCCCTATGTTACGTGCTATTCAATCTTCCATCCAGTATGCATGAGTTGATGACTCCGGCCCTCACCTGTCATTGCACATTCATAACAATTAGCAACCATGTCCACTTCCTTGTCCCAGCTCAGCATTCAGCTATCTCTACCCGAAGCCTTGCAATACAAGCAGAAATACCAAGTCACCCACCCACAGGCCCAAATACTAAATGTTCTCATTTCCAGACTGCATACTCTGGAAATGTTGCAGTTTAGGCTTGTAGACATTGAGGTTTTCTGCTATCTGATGGCATTGGCTGTCCCTCAGTACTCCACCCCTGCCACCACTATTTCTCCCATTGCGCTGTCCTTGCCTTACATAAGCATGTGTCCATTGACATCACGCATGCCCAAACCAACGTAGTTAATGGGAAGGTCCGCTTAACTACCGACACATTGACAAGTGCTTGTAGCCAGGGACGCTAAAATTTCCCTGACGGCACCTTGGGTGAACCTTGTGGAGGCCGGAATTGAGTTGGACCCTGGGAGAGTACACATGCTACTAACACCTAGAACTGTGGGCCCTAGTTCATCAGGCTTCTCCAACCTCTTACACCAGTTCCTGGACTCCCTCATCCTCCTCATCATCATCCTCCATCTCCAAATTGTCTTCCCTATCAGTCGCAAGCTGGGAACACTGCAGCATTGTCCTGGTGAAGTGGCAACAGGCTCTGCTAAAACTGATATATTTAGGTGACAAACAGCACACTACCACAGAGTTGTTGAAAATTCGAACACAGCAGACTGATTTGTGACTCTGTGGCTGAACTTCCAATCAGGTATAGTCATGTGTGTTAATGGCAGTTCTGAAGCTTAGCAAGCTGCCATACATAGCATGCCTGGCCCATATGCTCAACTTAGTGATTCAGTGCTTTCTGAAAATCTTCCAAGATTTGCAAGAGCTGCTTCTCATGGTACGCCACATGTGTGCCAATTTCTGCAAGTCACCTACAGCTGCTGCCGGCCTAGCAGTGCTGCAACAGTGCTTGCATGTGCAAGCTCACCAACTGGTTTGTGACCTAACCATGCACTGGAACTCAACTTTACATATGTTGGCAAGATTTTGTGAGCAGCATAGGCAGGGCAGGAGTTCAATACCAGCTAGAACATACCCGTCAGTATTCTTGTCAGCCTTCACACATAAGAACTGACAAATGGCCATGGATGTCTGACATCTGTGTGGTTCTTTAAAACTTTAAGGAATCAACAATGATGGTGAGTAGCGTAACCATCCAGCAGGATAACCATCCCGCTTATGTGTCTACTCAAACTCTCGCTGCTCACAATTAAAGAGGAAGCTTTGTGTGTTGACCAGGTGGAGATAGAGAAAGAAAGTACACAAGGTGATATTATCCAGTCCAGTCTAATCTCATCTTCTCAGTGTGGATTGGATGATAATTAGGAGGGAGAGGCTGAGAAGGAGGAGGAACAGGAAATTGTTGCCTCCGCTACAGAGGGTACTACAAACACCAGCTTTTCATCTGTTCAGTGTGGATGACCTGATGAGGAGTAGTTGGAGAAGGAAAAGAGGGAGAAGAGGAGAGGAAGGAGGAAATGCAGTGTTGTCCTTCTGGTGGGGAAAGGGAAGTCTTGCTTGTTGGGAGTCTCACACAGATGGCAGATTTTAGGTCCCTCTTCCTTTTTATGTGACCCTCACTTTGTATGCATTTTGGCCAACTCCGATTATTATCTATGCATCCTTCATCCCAGTTTACAATGAGAACTTTCCATCTCTCCTTCCTGTGGTGGAGAGGGCTACTAAAATGGTGCAATACCACAAAGCTGTAGTTGAAGAATTGGTCAAAAATTCCCATCTGACAACGCTGGCGGCAGAGGTCATAGTTCTTTGGACAACCAATTAGTAGAGAGGAGTTAAACACACAGCAGAATAAACAGAGGCAGGGAAACACTATCAAAAGTCTAAGATAGTTTCATTAGACCCTCCCAACACCCAGGCTCTGACTCTAAGGCCATGGCCACACGGGGCACTAGTGCGATCCTCGCATGACACACAGCTCACGCTGGCAGTACAGCAGAGCCGAGTGTCATGCTAGTATCCCTGTGACTGAGGTCTGACTGTAAGAGCAAACCTCAGCTGCGGGGGGAGGGCCGGCGCTGTGGAGGGGAGGGAGAGATTTATCTCCCTCTCTCCTCCGTAGCCGGCTGTTGCCATTCTCGCACTGCACTCGCTGTACACCGGTGTACCGCGAGTGCAGTGCGATTTTTCTCTTGCCCCATACACTTGAATGGGTGCGAGAGAAAGAGTCTCGCATTACAATCGCAGCATGCTGCGATTGTTTTCTCGGTCCGATTAGGGCTGAGAAAATAATCGCTCATGTGCGCTGACACACAGGCTAAAATTGGTCCCAGTGGAATGCGATGTTTTATCGCAGTCCACTTGCACCATTTTTCTCGCCGTGTGACTTAGGCCTAACAAGGAGGAAAAAGTTTATGAAGATGGTAAAGGAGTACGTAGCCAACTGTCCTCCGACACTGCTCTGTGCAGTTATTGGGTATCCAAGCTGGACATGTGGCATAAACTGGCACCTTGGAGGTGCTTCCCTGCTCTTTTGCTGGAGTTTTGTCAGAGCAAGTTTTTAGTGCTGCAGAAGGCATAATAACTAATAGTCGCATACACTCGTCAACTGAAAATGCTGACAGGATGACTGCTGCCATCCAGTGGGATTGAAATGTCTGGGCTAATCCACTCTGTTCATTTTGATAAGAGTCATCCTGTCAGCATTTTCAGTTGACGAGTGTATGCGACTATCAGTTATTATAGTCAAATTTAAAGGCAAATCTAAGGCTCCCTTTATTATGGTGTATTCCCATGGAACACTTGTTGCTCAAAAAAGGGTATACAGTCCTTGTTTTCTTTTTGTTTGTATCCTCCTCCACCATATCAACAGGATCATGATGCAACCCTTGCTTTTGAATTTTTCAAGGGTTTGTATGCTGCCTTAATACTTAATTTTACTTGTTTTCCTGGGTGTATCAGCGTGTCTCTTTCTAATTTTTAGCAGCCGTTATGCATTGGTTTTACCAGACTAGGAGTCCCCCTTCTTATTAATAGGGAAAAAAAAAATTCTCGGGCCCTCCTGTACATCTTTCTAAGAATATTTTGGATTGCTTCTTTCTAATTTTTCAAATCCTTTGCACTAAGTACATAGGCCGTATGAGTAGGGCTAGGTGCTGAAGAAAGGATAGTTTACCATTAGAGACATATAGTCAAGGTTTCTTTCCTTACAGTCCTTGGTGCTGCAACCTAAAACCAAAATACCTTTTCTGGGCTACATGGATTTGATTCTAATCCCTTTAAGTACCTCTGTTAGCTGCATACGTAATTTAATATGCTCAAGGCATGCTGTTAGTCACAAGGAAGTAAACATACTGGTGATATTACCCGCACAGGTCAAGGTCATGGTCTAGGTCAGGGTTCCCCAACTCCAGTCCTCGAGGGCCGCCAACAGTGCATGTTTTCAGGATTTCCTTAGTAGAGATGAGCGAACCGGTCGCGGTTCGGCTCGAGGTCGGTTCGCCGAACGGAGGTCTCGTTCGAGTTCGGTTCGTCGAACGTTCGACAAACCGAACTCAAACCAATAGGCTATAATGGGAGGCAATCACAAACACATAAAAATGCATGATAAATGTACACAAACAGTTAATAAACATTGCTATAACACTTACCGGTCCCCGCGATCCCTCCTGCACTCTGTCTCCTGCCGCTATTCCATCCGATGATCGCTGAATCCTCCCGGTGACCAGCACTGCCAGCAGCGAAGCAGGACCTATCGTGACGTCAAAATAGCCATGTGACCAGTCACGTGGCTATTATCTCATTGGCTACAGACTGGTCACATGACTATGACGCGTCATGTAGGACCTGTCATTGCACTCTCCGGTACACGGTGCACATATGTGTATCGCCGTGTACCGGCGACATGCTCTAGCACACGGTCGACTCCCCATTCCGTTAGAGACCGGCTGACACAGCCGGTCATTAACGGAGATCACCGTTGCCATAGCAACGCAGTTAGCGGTGACGTCACCGCTAACCGCGGCTCCGAGAGCACCGTTGCTATGGTAACGCGTCTGTCAGCGTTACCGCTGTTAACGCTGACAGCCAGCAGCACTGATCTCTCACGGAGTGAAGGCTGCACGCTGCTTCCCGATTGTAGTGAGGATTGTAGTGAGGATGAGGTGCCCCAGCTCATCAAATGATGACCTGGGGCACCTCATCCTGACTACAATCGTCACTACTACTACTACACTAGTGAGGATTGTAGTGAGGATGAGGTGCCCCAGCTCATCAAGTGATGAGCTGGGGCACCTCATCCTCACTACAATCCTCACTACAATCCTGAAGTGCAGTTTCTTCAAATTCATTTAAAGGCACTTGGAACGCTGAAATTGCTGCTTATAATTTAAGCCTCTATTAAAAACCTTTTCGCTTATGGATTGAAAAAACTCTCCAGGTATCTGAAAAATCATATTGCAGTGATAGTTTCAATTGGCATTAAATATCATATGCCTTGAAGCATCACATAATATACTAGATTTAATAATTGCTCTACTACCGGCCGGGGTACTGCAACCAGACACCTGGTATCTGTTTGCTGCACTATCAATTACTTTTCTTTATTTTTACTTTTATTTTTATTTCTACCATATGTGGTTTATTTTTCTTTCTTTTTCCTTGTTCTATTGTGTGAATTGTTTTGAATAAATTTGTGTCTAAAGCAAGGATAGCAATAAAAAGTATAAAATATTAATAAAAAAACCTCTTATCAGCGCTGGTTTATTGGGGATTTATTGGGCTGACAGGGGGTAATAAAGATGGAGTCTCTAATGTGTCTGTGTATTTATTTCTATTAAAGTATTTTTTCTCTGTGTGGTGTCTTTTTTTTTAACCCTTTATTGGAGATTCTTAATCGCCGGGTCAAACGTGCCTGACATTAAGAATCTCTGGCTTAATACTGGCTAGTAAAACAAAGCCAGTATTAACTCATGATTACCCAACAAGCCACCCGGCTCCAGGGCTGTTGGAAGAGTTGGATACAGCGCCAGATGATGGCGCTTCTATGAGAGCGCCATTTTCTTGGACGGCTGCGGACTGAAATTCGCAGCAGAAGCGCCCAGAAACCTCGGGCTAACCTGTGCCGCGGATTCCAATCCCCAGCTGCCTAGTTGTACCTGGCTGGACACAAAAATGGGGCGAAGCCCACGTCATTTGTTTTTTAATTATTTCATGAAATAAGTGAAATAATTAAAAAAAACGGGCTTCCCTATATTTTTGGTTTCCAGCCGGGTACAAATAGGCAACTGGGGGTTGGAGACAGCCCGTGGCTGCCTGCTGTACCTGGCTAGCATACAAAAATATGGCGAAGCCCACGTCATTTTTTTGGTGGGCAAAAAACTTCTGCATACAGTCCTGGATGGAGTATGCTGAGCCTTGTAGTTCTGCAGCTGCTGTCTGTCTGTATGGAGAAGAGCAGACAGCAGCTGCAGAACTACAAGGCTCAGCATACTCCATCCAGGACTGTATGCAGAAGTTTTTTGCCCACCAAAAAAATGACGTGGGCTTCGCCATATTTTTGTATGCTAGCCAGGTACAGCAGGCAGCCACGGGCTGCCTCCAACCCCCAGTTGCCTATTTGTACCCGGCTGGGAACCAAAAATAAAGGGAAGCCCTTTTTTTATTATTTCATGAATTTCATGAAATAATTAGAAAACAAATGACGTAGGCTTCGCCCCATTTTTGTGTCCAGCCAGTTACAACTAGGCAGCTGGGGATTGGAATCCGCAGCACAGGTTGGCCTGAGCTTTCTGGGCCCCACTGCTGCGAATTGCAGTCTGCAGCTGCCTCAGAAAATGGCACTTTCATAGAAGCGCCATCATCTGGCGCTGTATCCAACTCTTCCAGCACCTGCCTGCTATACCTGGCTAGCATACAAAAATATGGCGAAGCTCACGTCCTTTTTTTGTAGTTTTTTGGCAAAAAAAATCAAAAATGCTTCCCTGGATTTTCCATTGCCAGTGAAGGTAACACCAAGCAGTGGGGGTTAGCAGCCAGTAGCTGCTTGGATTACCCTTAGCTAGCAATACAAAAAATGCAGCGGGAGCCCATATATATTTTTTTTAATTATTTATTTAAATAACTAAAAACAAAATGGGCTTCCCTGTATTTTGATTGCTGGACATCACAGTGCTGTAAAAATAAATCTTTAAACAAAATGACGTAGCGCTCAGCGGTATTTTTGATTCTCAGCGCAGATAAAGCAGACAGCTATGGGTTGCCACCCACACCTGCCTGCCGTTACCTTGGTTGGCAATCAAAATACAGGGAAGCCCATTAATTTTTTTATATTTAAAAAATAGTTAAAAAAAAAATGACGTTGGGTCCCCCCATTTTTGATAGCCAGCTAGGGTAAAGCAGATGGCTGTAGCCTGAAAACCACAGCTGGCAGCTTTACCGTGGTTGGGAATCCAATGTGGAGGTCCCCCCAGGCTCTTTTTTTATAATTATTTTATAAATAATAATTACACAAAAAATGTAGGGTCCCCCCCAAATTGGATCACCAGCCAAGGTAAAGCGGACAGCTGTGGTCTGGTATTCTCAGGGTGGGAAGGTCCATAGTTATTGGGCCTTCACAGCCTAAAAATAGCAGGCCGCAGGCACCCCAGACATGGCACATCCACTAGATGCGCCAATCCTGGCGCTTCCCCTCAGCTCATCCCGTGCCCTGGTGCAGTGGCAAACGGGGTAATAAATCGGGTTGATACTAGCTGTAAAGTCACCTGAGATCAAGCCCAGCAGTTTGGGATGTCATGGCGTCTATTAGATACCCAACATCATAAACTGTCAGTACTAACAAAAAAAAATCGACAAAAGAAATTTATTTGAAAAAACAGTCCCCAAAACATTTCCTCTTTCACCAATTTATTGTAAGAAAAAAAATAAAGGGGTCCCACGACGACTCTGGACCGTCTAGAATATGGGGGGGAGACACTCAGGGAACGTATCCCCCATTTTCTAGGAGTGTGGACCCTTCATGTGAGGAGTGTGGGTGCAATGAATCTGCACTCACTCTCCCCGGGTCCACAGCAGCATGTCCATGTCGTAATGGTTGCTACCAAAGCTGCAATGCCCTGCTCATGAGGTAAGGGCATGCCTAATCAGGAGAACTACTGTAGAGGAAGCTCTGCTCACTGGTATATAGGTGCTCAGAGGTAATAATAGATAAAATTAGTGAGTAACCTCGGCACTCTAAATCTCCCAGAAAGTCAGTAAGTCACAACGGATAGTAATGCAAAATCACTCTTTATTGGTCCGTATTAAGAAAAAAAAATTTTTTCATAAGCATATAATATATACAAGTTACAAATGACGTTTCGGCCTGAGCCTTCGTCAGATTGGACTTATCTGCATGTAATCATGAAAAATGACAATAATCAGTATCACATAAGAGTGAGAGAACAATAACATAAACTCGAACAATGTAGAGGTACAATTGGGATGCAGCAAAAAAATTGCAACACAGCAAGAAATGAAACACATGATACAAATGTCATAATACAGTACAAGGACAATATTGTAATGACAAATATGGGGTCAGAGTAGGCTTAGACAGCTCTGGTACGAAAGAGATGTCAATCATAAAGTAACATGTGCAGTAGGTGTAGAGCTACACTATGCATGGCAGAGCTAATGGGTAGACCGACCATAGAAAAAGAACGGAGAAAAAGTGGAGAAAAAGTGGAGAAAAAATGGAGAAAAAGTGGAGAAAAAGTGGAGAAAAAATGGAGAAAAAGTGGAGAAAAAGTGGAGAAGAAATGGAGAAAAAGTGGAGAAAAAGTGGAGAAAAAGTGGAGAAAAAATGGAGAAAAAGTGGAGAAAAAGTGGAGAAAAAATGGAGAAAAAGTGGAGAAAAAGTGGAGAAAAAGTAGAGAAAAAATGGAGAAAAAGTGGAGAAAAAGTGGAGAAAAAATGGAGAAAAAGTGGAGAAAAAGTGGAGAAAAAGTGGAGAAAAAATGGAGAAAAAGTGGAGAAAAAGTGGAGAAGTGGAGAAAAAGTGGAGAAAAAGTGGAGAAAAATGGAGAAAAAGTGGAGAAAAAATGGAGAAAAAGTGGAGAAAAAATGGCGAAAAAGTGGAGAAAAATGGAGAAAAAGTGGAGAAAAAGTGGAGAAAAAATGGCGAAAAAGTGGAGAAAAAGTGGAGAAGTAAAGAAGAAGTGGAGAAAAAGTGGAGAAAAAGTGGAGAAAAAGTGGAGAAGTGGAATAAAAGTGGAGAAAAAGTGGAGAAAAAGTGGAGAAGAAGTGGAGAAGAAGTGTTTGTTCATGCCAGATGGGAGATAAATAATTTTTTACCGGCGCTGTCATTTACTGTAACGTGATCATCGGTGTACGGTGTATACCTGTGATCACGTGAGCGGGGACCGGAAAAACCATCCTGAATCATGATCTCCAGGGTCTCAGCTAGCCCTGAAACCCCGGAGATTTTCTGACGCCGGGGGCACTATTCACTTATTTCTGCCTGCTGCTTATAAACGGCAGATCAGAATAAGGCTACATTAACACGACCGATCCATTTTTGTGGTCTGCAAAAAACAGTCCGTTTTTTTTCACGGGTGCATCCGTGTGGCATCCGTTTCCGTTCCGTAGACGGTCCGTATGTCATCTGTTTGTCATCCGTGTGCCTTCCGTTTTTTTTTGTGTACTGCAAAAAAACTGAAGGAGGGTAAATGCATAAATTTACCCAGGATCCATAGCTTCATCCTACATGAGGCAGTCACATGTTCACTCCAGTGCCATTTTCTACTGCTTTTCACAGCGTAGAGCGCTCTGGTGATTTTCTTGTGCTTGTGCACTTCATATCAGTCTTTTCTGTCATTATAATGGCAGAAAGACACATAATGTCCTACTCTCCTGCATTTTGTAATTTTGCACCCTTTGGTGCCTTTCATGTGGCACTAAGGGGTGCTTAGCTTTGTATTTAGCCAAAAAAATGAAAAAAAAAATGACGTAGGGTTCCCCCTATTTTTGTAGCCAGCTAGGGTAAAGCAGACGGCTGCAGCCTGCAGACCACAGCTGGCAACCTCACCTTGGCTGGTAATCCAAAACTGAGGGCACCCCACGCTGTTATTTTAAATTAAATAAATAATTTTAAAAAAAAAACACGTAGGGGTCCCCCAAAATTGGATCACCAGCCAAGGTAAAGCAGACAGCTGTGGTCTGATATTCTCAGACTAGGGAGGTCCATGGTTATTGGACTCTTCCCAGCCTAAAAATAGCAGGCCGCAGCCGCCCCAGAAGTGGCGCATCCATTAGATGTGCCAATCCTCGTGCTTCGCCCCAGCTCATCCCGCGCCCTGGTGCGGTGGCAAACGGGGTAATATATGGGGTTAATACCAGATGTGTAATGTCACCTGGCACCAAGCCCTGGGGTTGGTGAGGTCAGGCGTCTATCAGATACCCGACATCACCAACCCAGTCAGTAATAAAAAAAAATAGACGACAAATACATTTTTATTTGAAAAAACACTCCCCAATACATACATTCCCTCTTTAACCAATTTATTAGAAAGAAAAACAAATCCAGGTCTGGTGTAATACAAGGGGTTTCCATGACGATCCACACTGTCCCAGTCAATGAAGAGCAGGATGTTCCCCATTGGCTGGGAGAGCAGTGCAGTGACCTGAGCTAACATCAATGGGTCAGCCCAGGTCACTGCAGGGCATGACAAGTGCTGCTGTCAGCGAGGTACATTACCTGCGCTTATCTCCTGCACTGCCGACAGCACCTGTCACTGAGTTCAATGACCTTCACAGCCAAGTATCGCGAGAGGCCCGTGACGTCACCGCTAGTCAGTCTCGGGTCGGAAGCGAGAGAAGGTGATGTGACAAGTGGAGGCCATGGAGGACAGTGACAGCGCTGAGGTCGGGACTTCATCACCGCAGGTAAGCCGAGCGGGACCATGTGTGCAGAGTGACAGGAGGACGTCAGTGTCGTGGACTGCATGGCTGGGGACGTGTGTGAGTGTGTGTGTATGTATGTGTACATGCCGCGTGCAGGAGGGGACGGAGTGAGCTGAGCGGGGAAGTGTGGGCTTCCTGCACGTAACTAGGATAAACATCGGGTTACTAACCAAAGCGCTTTGCTTGGATACCCGATGTTTATCTTGGTTACCAGCTTCTGGCAGGCTGCCAGCAATGGCTCCTGCACACTGTAGCTGTAAAAAGCCCTGCTTTTTGCTGCTAGAACCGTTCTCAAACGTATCTAGAACTATCGAGCTTTAGCAAAAAGCTCGAGTTCTAGTTCGATCTAGAACACCCCCAAAAATCACTCGAACTTCGAACTGGGAACCACGAACCACGAACCGCGCTCAACTCTATTCCTTAGCATTGCATGGTTGTTGAAATCATCAACTGTGCAGGTGATTAAATTATCACATGTGCAATACTTAGGAAATCCTGAAAACATGCACTGTTGGCGGCCCTTGAGGACTGGAATTGGGGACCCATGGTCTAGGTGAAACTGTGCCTGCTGCGTAACTACAACACACTCATTCAAGAGATCTAACTACCTGTCCCACTTTACGGGTGGGGGGCACACACCACTTCTAAAGGCCGAAAAGTGCAAACAGGTTGTTGGTTGGAAGGCAGATAATACCCAGTCCTGGAGTCAGAATGTTTTTAAGGCCTAAAACACACTTCCGCATAAAAAATGTACGTGTGACACGTTCCATTTTTCGGGTCCGTGTTCCGTTTTTTTATGGCCGTTTCTCCGGTACGTATGACATCCGTGTGATGGCGTATGCTAGCCGTGTGTGTGGAATGGCTGTGTATGCGTACGTGTAATATCCGTGTGAAATGTTCCGTGTGTGATGCACAATGTTGTTGATACATGTCGGCTGACAGCAGACAGAGTTGCGTGATGAGAATGAACTCGGGTGAACTTCACCCGACTTCATTGTCATACCGCGGCTCTGTCTGGGTGTCATGTACTGATTAGCGGTCACCCGTGAAGGATTCACCGGTGACCGGTAATCCACCGAGTGACTGAAGTGAGCAGCGCGATTAGCGCTGCTGTCACTCAGGCTACCCGTGGCCAGCTGGAGTCCTCCCCCCGAGACCGCAACTCACCTGTGACTTCATCGCTGTCACTCGGGCGACTTGCTGTCACAGGTGGAGGATCCAGCAGTGGCCGCGAGTAACCTGAGTGACAGCACAGCTGATCACGCGGCTCACCTCAGTTGCTGCGTGGAGCTGTCAGGAGCGGCTGTGTTTTTATGCAGTTCCTGTCACCTTCATGTAGCAGAGCTGGAAGCAACATGGGACCTTCGTGGATTACACCAGACATGGATGGGTTATTGGGGCTTAATAAATTGGTGAATGAGGGTATTTGTTATTGTTTTTTATTGCAAATAAAGGATTTTCATTTTGTGTGTTTATTAACTTTAAATTACAGGTTAATCATTGGGGGTGTCTCATAGATGCCTGCAATGATTAATCTTGGACTTAGTGGCAGCTATGGGTTGCTGCCATTAACTACTTATTACCCTGATTGCCAACGCACCAGGGCAAATCGAAAAGAGCCGGTAGAGTTCCAGAACTATCGCATCTAATGGATGCGGCAATTCTGGGCGGCTGCTGGCTGATATTTTTAGGCTGCGAGGCTCCCCATCCTGAGAATACCAGCCTTCAGCTGTATGGCTTTACCATGGCTGGTATCAAAATTGGGGGGACGGCACGTCGTTTTTTTTAAATTAATTAATTAATTATTTTACTGCACAGTATAGACCCGCCCACCGGCAGCTGTGATTGGTTGCAGTGAGACAGCTGTCACTCAGCGTGTGGGCGTGTCTAACTGCAGCCAATCATAGGTGCCTGTGGGCGGGGGAAGCAGGGAATATGAGATTGATTAATGAGCGGCCGGATTTTTCAAATTAATTGAAGCCGCGTATCTTTGGAACAGCTGCCTGCGGCTTAACTGGGCCACCCGAGCCTCCACCCACGCCGCTGTTCCGGGCGTGGGCCTGCTGGACGGGATGGACATCCTACTTGCTCGGCCTCCAGGAACGGGATATCTTGCAGAGTCCTGGCGTCCCCGCTTTCTATAGCCTCGGCTACATTAGGCAGGCACACACCTGCCCCCCCTTGGTTCTCTTCAGCACTTCCATTTGTTGGGGGCGGGGCTTCGCTTTCGCGCCTTCCCTGCTTGGAGAAGACGCTTGAGCTGGAGATTTTCACGCCAAGATGGCGGCGCTTCAAACTTTTCGTCCGGACACCGCCGGCGGAGATCACAAGGCGCACTTCTACTGGTAAGTAGAGGGGTTCAATCCTGTTCACAGCGCCAAGTTGTCGCGGGCGGGGAGGATGCTACTGCGCTGCGCTTGCTAACGCTCGGGTCCGGCGCTGCTGCGGCTGCTGCTGCTCGGTGGCTCGAGCAGTGGGCCGGATCCGGGGAATCGAGCGGCGCTCCTCGCCCGTGAGTGAAAGGGGTGGTTGGTTTGGGGGATTTAGTCCGTGACGCCACCCACGGGTCGTGGTGAAGATGGGCACCACCGCTGCTGATGACCGGGATCCCGGGAGCGATGGTAGGGGGCAGCTGGGATGTTGTTTTCCCCCTCCGTGGGTAGGGGTCGGTGGTCCCGGGGCCCGATTATGTGATGGGGAGGCAGGGTTGGTGAGGTGCAGGGTTGCAGGGACATCGCGGCACGGTGCCGGATGGCACGGGTGTATTCACTCAGTAAGAAAGGTACAAAGTCCTCGGTAAACCAAACGGCTGGATGGACGGGTCCCGCAGCCGGCTGCAGTGTCTCTCCCCGGACAGGTGATGGCGGCTGTCTTTCCCTGCACCTTGATGTTCTCGTTTGACTACTATGGATCCCCAACGGTAGTCCGCTCCCCGGTGTATGGGTACCAAAGGAGCCCGTTTGCCCGCAGGCGCTGGCCCTTGGGTCTCTAGCCTTAGGCGGTAGCTGTATACCCTCACGGTGTGGGCAGTTGCCTTCAATCGGGACTTTTGCTGTTAGGAAACCCCTGGGGTTCCAGTCACATTCGGATCTGACTATTGTCGGCGGCTCCAAGCCTGGTCGGGGTCTGATGGCCCTGCCTGTGTGTGCTGGCTTCACTTCGCTCCCCGGTCGGTACCGGAGGGCCTTCGCCCGACCCCGGTCCTACGGTTCTGCGTTGCTCCACCACTCCTGCAGACGGCCACCACCGTCTGCCAACCTTGCTGTGAGTGCCTGGGCCACAAACCCAGACACCCAAGTGTTCACTCCTCTCACTTCACTGCTCAACACTGAACTGTCACTTTTCCCCGCCTCCAGGCCTGTGAACTCCTCGGTGGGTGGAGCCAACCGCTTGGCTCCGCCCCACCTGGTGTGGACATCAGACCCTGGAGGGAGGCAACAAGGGTTTTGTGTTTGGCTGATGTCCCTATCTACTGGGGGTGGGGTGTTTGTGTGTTATCTGTGACGACCTGGCTAGTCCAGGGCGCCACAAATGTATGCACGTCTTTCAGGCGTGCATACATTTGAACAGTGCAGTGACAGGAGTGAGGCAGAGGAGCACTGCTCAGCCCTGCACTGCAACATACTGTTATCACCCCAGCAGCAGCTGCAGAGAAGAGGACGCCACGCAGACACACGTAAGCAGTACTCAAGAGGAGCCAAAGAGGACAAGCATAATAATTTTAGATGAGGGGTCTGTGGTGGGGGAGGAGCAGTGTTGCTTTACAAGGGACGTTATGGGGCAGTGGGGGACTTTTATTGGGCACATTATAGGGCAATAAGAGACATTATGGGTGAGTGGGGGACATTATGAAGCATATTTGGACATTATAGGGCAGTGGGGGATATTATAAAACAAATTGGGACATTATGGGACAATAAGGGACATTTTGGGTGATTGGTGAACATTATGATGCATAATTGGACATTATAGGATAGTGGGGGACATAATAAAACAAACTAGGACATTATAGCATATTGAGTCATATATATGAAGCATATTGGGACATTATAGTGATATGGAGGCATTATAGTTAAATGGGGGACATTATAGAGTAAATTGGGACATTGTGGGACAATGAGGGACATTATGGAGCAAACTGGGATATGTTGAGGAAATGGGGAGCATTAAGAAGCAAACTGGGACATTATAGGGCAGTGGGGGACATTCTGGGTCAATGAGGGACATTCTGGGACAATGGTAACATTATGGAGCAAATTGATTGGGACATTATGGGGCAATGGAGGAAATTATGAAGCAAATCTGGACATTGTGGAGCACAATGGCACATTGAGTCATATTATGAAGCATATTGGGACATTATAGTGATATGGGGGGCATTATAGTTAAATGGGGGACATTATAGAGTAAATTGGGACATTGTGGAGCAATGAGGGACATTTTGAGGTATTGAGGGTCATTATGAGGCAATTAGGAAGGGGTTTTTGAAAGGCGGCATAGTATAATGAGGTGCGGGGGAGGGGTAGTTTATGCAGAGATGTAGTATGGGGGAGATATTATAGAAAGGCAAGTTTTGGGGGGACATTATGGAAAGGGGCACTTTGTGGGGCTATTTCTGAGGGGAGCAGTGTGTGGGGAAATATTTTGTGCAGGAAGCAATTAAAAACGCCTTCTGATTCCATTTGTTTCCCCAGACATTATTAAATAAAGAAAGCCAGGATAGGGGACAGCATTAACTAAAAGGGCCAGGATGAGGACACAATTACTATAAGGGGCCAGAATGAAGGACAAAATTATTTATTTATGGTGGCAAGTGGGGCATAACTACTGTAGGGGCAATTTAGGGGACATTATTACTGATGAAATATAAGTTGATATTTTAAGATGCTGTCTTCCATGGGGGAACAAAAGTCTGATGTAGTGTAGAAATTGGTGAAAAAGTGTGGAATGTGATCTGGAAGCAATCAGTTAGAGGTGACTGTGTGTTATTTTCTGTAGAGTCGCATCATGGAATGAAGAAGTGAAGGCGATCAGCACCAGATGAAAAGGAAAAGTGAAGATGAATAACTTCAGCTAGAGATGTCAGTGGTAAGTCAGTGCATTACAGGTACACACACACACACACACACACACACACACACACTACTATATACATAATCCCTGTGTATAATGTCACTGGTGATCCCTGTATTACCTGTACACTATATACAGAGCTCCTGTGTAAAATGACATTGATGATAATATTAGTGTTATTAGTATTGTGGTTTTTATTCATGATCATTATTGTAGCATTATACGTCCCTGTGTGTTAGTAATATGTGGTCTGGTTATGGTGTGGTGGTATTTGTCCCTTGTGTGTGGTATTACTTGGTCATTGTGTGGTCTAGTCATAGAGCTGCGGTATTTCTCCCTTGTATGTGGTAATATTCGGTTACTCTGTGGTCTAATTATGGTGTGGTGGTATTACTCTCTTGTATGTGGTTGTATTTGATCACTATGTGTTGGTAATATGTTATCTGGTCATAGTTTTGCAGTATTTCTCCCTTGTATGTGCCTGTATTCAGTCACTATGTGGTGGTAATATGTTGGCTGGTCACGGTGTGGTGTTATTTCTTTCTTGTTTTGTGGCTGTATTCGGTCACTACGTGGTGGTAATATGTTGTCTGGTCATAGTGTAATGGTATGTCTCCCTTGTATGTGGTATTATTGGTATTGGTATAGTGGATTGTGTATGGAGGTTACTTTTTCTCTCTGATATCAATATGGGGACAATTCTTTATTTCCAATTGTTGTTTTCTACTGCTAAATTGGTTTTGACTACATCTTCATCTCGACGAACTTTCAAAGTCGAATGTTTCTCTCAAGGTAAAAAAGGTTGGGGACCTTTGAATCACAGTCTCTTCCTCTTCCAGGGTATACTGCCATGCCTCCTTGTAGCTTTAGCCAGGTCTATCAATGAGTGCATAGGCATTTCCAGTTTGGGAGTCAGAATGTTTTAAAATTGTCCCAGAATTGAATCAGAGTCAATCCTCTATGTCTCTTGCTGGCTGTATTGCAATCCCCTCATGTCATTTTAGCTAGGCCTTTCAGTAAGTGAATAGGCTTTACCAGTTTGAGAGTCAGAATGTTTTCAAAACTGTACCAAAACTAAATCAGTCCCTCTCTATGTCTCTTCCAATGTGTATTGTAATCTCTCCTTGTCGTTATAGCTAGGCCTCGCGCTGAGTGCATAGATTTTCCTAGTTTTGGTGTCAAAATGTCTTTAAAATTGTACCAGAATTGAATGTCTCTCCTCTATGTCTCTTGCTGGCTGTATTACAGTTCCTCCTTAGAATTTTTGGCAGCTCTTGCACAAAGAGCATAGATTTTACTAGTGTAGGAGTCCGACTCTGTGGTAATGGGAAAAAATGTATTCTGAGACCCTCCTCTACGTGTCTTGCAGGGTATATTGCAGTCCCAATATTTGGATAGGCCTTGCACTTAGTGGATATGCTTTGCCAGTCTAGAGGTCCCACTCCTTACAAATGTCCTTGTTTTCTTCTTTTTGAGTCCTCCTCCAACATATCTGCAGGGTTATGATGTGACTCTTAGGCGGGCTTTGCACGTTGCGACATCGCAAGCCGATGCTGCGATGTCGCACGCGATAGTCCCCGCCCCTGTCGCAGGTACGATATCGTGTGATAGCTGGCGTAGCGAAAATTATCGCTACGCCAGCTTCACATGCACTCACCTGCCCTGCGACCGTCGCGTCAGCGTAATTATGGATTACGCCGACGCTGCACCGATGATACGATTGCGACGATTTTACGCTCGTTAATCGTATCATCTAGGCTTTACACAGTATAATGTCGCATGCGATGCCGGATGTGCATCACTTTCAATTTGACCCCACCGACATCGCACCTGCGATGTCGTAGTGTGCAAAGCCGCCCTTACTCTTATTAATTTTTCAAGGGTTTGTACAATGCACTAATACATAATGTTTAAAAATCTTATATATATATATATATATATATATATATATATATATATATATATATATATATATACATATTCTCGCCAGTGGTAAAGGGGAAAGGGGTCAATGTTTGTCAGCCCTTGCACCAGTGCATCGGCTTTACTTGTGTAGGAGTTACACTCCTTCCACATGGTGAAAAAAAATGTTGTCTGAGGCCCTCCTCTATTGCAGGTTCTCTTTCTAGCCCATAGGCTGTATGAGTGTAGGACTCCCACTATCTAAGAATTTTAACAGAATGTGTATGAGGCCCTCCTTCATGGCTAATACAGGATATATCAGCATCTCTCTTCCTTCTAATTTTTTACAGTTTTTGCATTGTCCGCATAGACTTTGTGAGTTTAAAAAAGGCTAAAGTCTAGCCAAGACGCTTGTTTATTTTTACGCTTGTACCGTGATTTACATGGAATAATTCCCATTTAATTTGAAGACTTTGGAGTGCCGGTCCTTTTGTCTTATGAACATAGCATAAGGAGTGTAGGAGGCATTTTTTCCGATTTTGTTTATCTGCTTTATATACAAGTCATTACACAGGAAATAATGTTTCCTAACATTTTTTCCTTTAAAATCCATTTTATACTCTGTTTTGAATGTTTAATTGTCAGTCTATAAAATTGGCTTAATACTCTGAAAACATTTTCCCAGCAGCGACCTGAGAGTCAAAGATCTGGCAGGCATCTTATCATGCTGTTCTCATTCCATTTGAGTGCTATTTCTATCTATTAGCGATTTTCATGACCCCCCACCAATGTTCTGGTTGGGACTTCTGGAAAAATGCCTCAGATTCCCATTGACTTCCATTATACTTCCTATTTGAATTAAGAACTCAAGCATTCCAATTTGCTTGATTTGAGTATTTTAGTACTCGCTCATCACTACCGGTAGTCATCAATATCAGATCAGTGTAAAATGTACACAATATAAAAAAGGTGGAACAGCACAGCTCCAAACAATGTGTGGTGACCATCATGGGGTGCTGCAGCTTCAATATGAGCTGCAGTGTACAGGCTCTGTACACTGTGTACATCAGACCACTGTGAGATTTGTAAACAGCTGATTGGTGGGAGTGCTGTGTGTCACCACCCTCACCAACCAATTTTACCGAAATTCTGAGCAATCCCTTTAAAGAGAACCTGTCAGGTGCAATATGCAGAACCACAAGCAATTCTGTGTGCATATTGCTAATCCCTGCCTAACCATCCCTGTATACACTGGCATAAATAAAGAGATCTTTAGAAAAAGTATTTTTAAAGATCTTTTACCGTATGCTAATGAGCACGGGCACTAGCCGACGGGGCACTACTTCCCCGGCCAGTTGCCCCCATTAGCATATTAGTACATCCCTGTGGGAGTGCTATTATGCTAATGAATACGCAGCATCACAGGATGATCTCACTCACCTCTCCGCCACCATCAATGCCTGGGTCATACGCACTATGAAGCCGGGTGTATGTGTCCTGGCTTCAAACTGAAGTAGTGCGCATGACCCAAACTCCGGGGTCATGCGCACGGAGCCCCCTTCAGACGCGATGGCAGTGGACAGGTGAGTGAGATCATCCTATGATGCTGCATAATCATTAGCATGACAGCACACTTACAGGGATGCACTAACATGCTAATGGGGGCGACTGGCCGGGGAACTGCCCTCACTCATTAGCATATGATATAAGATCTTTAGAAATACTTTTTCTAAAGATCTCTTTAGCTATGCTAGTGTATACAGGGACGGTTAGGCAGGGATTAGCAATATACACCAGAACTGCTCGTGGTTCTGGATGCATATTAGACTTACAGGTTCCCTTTGAACATACCACAGTTAAAGGGATAGTTTGAACACCAGTCATTTATTACCTATTATTAGAATGGGTCATTAATATCAGATCAGTGGGGGCCAACATTTGACACCATGACAGATAAGCTGTTACAAGCGCTTACAAATGTGTGCACATTGAACAGTGATGCAATGCAAAATTCCTTAATGTTTAGTGGCCGCTGCCGGATACTGCAGACCAGCTATTACTCAATACAATAGGAGCTGCTGTGTAGCCTCCTGTATTGGCCTCTCACATTGAATAGAGCTGTGCACTGCAGCTTTGTTCAATGTGTTTACATGCAACCACCGCCAGAGCTTAGCGGGGGTGCCGAGTGCCACCGATCTGATATTGACAACCTGTCGTAAGAGTAGGTGGTCAATATCTGATTACCAAACAACTCTTAACTTCTGGTGCTTAACAGGTCCATATCTTTATCTGTCAAGGAGTCGATTGCTTTCTGCTGAAGGCAACACAAGCTAATATACTTCCTTGTCTTACCTGCTACTTGCAAACTGTCACCATGCAGCGTTGATACTTTTGCATAATGGAAATCAAACAAGAAAAGCATTGGAATGACGTTCCTAAAGCACATTTTATTTATTCCAATAAACATGGACTGTTTTTTAAATATAAATCATTTTCTTGCAGACGTGGTCCATTCCTGCGCAGTTATGTACGTGAGATGTTAAATAATCAGAGCATTCGTAGCTTTACATATATTTTAATGATAACTTGGGGCAACTTCTGTTCTTAATGTAACACATCAGCTAATAAATGTTACATTTTGTATGAATAAAATGGGAGGATTTACATCTTTTCTGACAGTTGAGTTACATATTAGCTTGCAGGACATCATTCTGCAAATGATTGTTTCTTTTGTAGCTGAAAGAATGTGAGTTTGTATTTATCAGATTTGGAAAACTGTTCAATTCTGTTTATTTTGCTCTTGATTTGTGTGACGCACATCACTGCATATTGCTAGGTAAAGAAAAATGTTTGTTTGGTATTCCTTCAAATTAATTCTAAAGGTTCAGGTTTTTGGAATTTTAAGGAGACAGTTTGTTATTTTTTTACATGGATTTTCAGAGTCATACCTTATTAATTTCTTACAGGGTGAGCTATATTTATTAACGACATCATTTTAGAGTATACATAATCTTACTCCAGTTCCCGATTGGAATGAGATTAGTGGAGGGGTACACTATAACAGGGATGAGATGACTGGACAGGAACACCTAGGCTGACCCTCAGACTGGGGACCCTGCACTGTCTCTTAGCTCAGAGGTATGCTTGATGGTAGCGAGTTCTGAGTAGCCAGTGTGACCCTAACTCCTGTCCAAGCCCTGGAGTAACTGCCCTTCCCCTCCTGCACCCAAGAGGTGAGCCAGGACCGTAGTCACAAACCCCACAACTAAACACAGACAGGGGAAAACCCAAAACTCGTACACACGACAATCAAACACAAAAGAGTGACAGTACATGAACAGGGGAAAATAATGTAAAAGGGAGGAAATAAATTAACAACCGGGAAACTTCAACACCGTATAATAAGCACACCACAGATCACCAACAAATTGGATCACCACAATAAGACTGAAATCACTGCACAAGCTGGAGCTATTATCGGCACTGAGTAGCAGGATCCACACGTTATATAGGAAGGAGACTGCTGTGATTGATAACTAGCAACCTGAGCTCCTAGCCGAGTTCCCCAGATCAGCAGGAATTAACTCCTGCAGGACTAAGGAGCCGTGCACATGAAATAGCCGAAGCCCAGCTTTGGCTGAACAACTAGAAGACATCATGTTGCCTGTCATGCTCTGCAGTGTGAACAGAGCCCGATGCCACCGTGACACCTAATGAGTTTGGAACCGAATATTGCATGGCACACACCACTTCTGTGATGGTCCTGATTCATGAAGGGGCTTTCGCGTCTTTATGAATTTATGAATCAGAAGCACCTGACTATAGCAAACAACATTGTTCTTGATGTATCGAGGCTAATTTATTTTAAAAAAAGTATACATTTTATTTTAGGAGAATGGATTCTACAATTGTGTGGTTTGTGTGTTTGTTTAAGGCTTAACCATGCAATATAAGTGACATACTAACTTTATTCAGTTTGATTTAGAAAACTTGTATATTCAGAAAAGATTTAAAAAGGATAAAGTTATTCTAGAATTTTGGTGACCTTCTTGTGTGACCTGAAAAGGACAAAACCCTGGTTTCTTCAAGACTTGAGGAAAAGTCAACCATATATCTTTTTGAAAAAGACGATCGAATAATCTCTAATGGAAGACAAAACAGTAATGATGAATCAAAGCGAGCAAACAAATGATTTTAGGAAGGGATATCACCTATGCACTGTTTTATCCAGACTACCATTCTAGCAGCATTAGAGGGCCAAAAATTTTGATACAAATTTTTAAGTATCCAGAGGTTTGTAGCAACAAGAATTCGTCAGTAGATTTAAGCATGGTAATATTTTCCAAGAATTTCTTGATTTGGAATGCCATCTTCAGGACATGAGTCAGCTGGCTTAGCCAGATATGGCGGGTTCTAGCAACAGAAAAAGAAGATGAATTGCTTTACATGCTGTAGCAGCCGTGATATACAATTTTCATAAGCGAGAACCTGGTTTGTGATCCAGTGGATTTTGTAGAAAAGTAGATTCCTTTTGCTTTTTGCTTTTTTATATTCCACATTTTAAACCGGAGGGAAAATAGGTAGGACAAGGAGAAATGACCCTTAGTGGTCATTATCAAAGATTCACCTTTATGCTAAGTTCACACAAGGCATCTTTTGCTGCGTTTTTGGTGCATTTTTGAGGTCACAGAGATGCATCAAAATGCATGCATTTCCTTCCCCCAGCAAAGTCTATGAGATTTCGATTTTGCTGTTCACAGTGGGCATCTTTTGTTGGCTGCATCTTTGCTGTGTTTTTCAAGATGCACTCAAGATGCAGCATGTCAATTCTTTTTGCATTTTTACATGTTTTTGAGCCCTCTATTTGATTTAAAAAGCGCATTGAGCAAAACGTGGTAAAAACGCTGTAAAAATGCGTCAAAAACACAATACAAGCGTATTGCGTTTTTGGTGCATTTTAAGATGCACTCAAGATGCACTGACAAAAAAGATGCCGCGTGTGAACATAGTCTAAGGTTTTGTGCCCACGTTGCGTTTTACCTGCTTTTTACTTGCTTTTTTGCTGCTTTTTCAACTGCAGCGTTTAATGCCAAAATGGATGTGTTCTGCTTTTCAAGCATAGTCTATGGGAATTTGGGTTTCTTGTGCGCACTATGCTTAAAGGTGTCAGAAAGCTGCTCCTTAAGGCTAAAATGGGTAAAGTTAGCCAAAAAAGGTATGAAAATTAGAAAGATTGCAAAATTTTTGCACTATGCAAAAAAAATTGTGAGTTTTCAAAATATTCTATGCCAGAATTCTGGTGTAATCACTATGATGAATTGTTGACCGTGTTCCCATTCCATATGCTCAGGCAGCTGACACTTGCTGAATGGACTATGCTAGCTTTACATGATATGGAATAAATAAACAGTCAAAATAAAAGGTAGAGAGGGGGACACAGGAGGAGCTGCTACAGACAGAATAACTTTACACAACAGGAGGGCGACTCTGTTGCCCAGTTCAGCTCAGGAGTAGAGATGAACGGTGTTCGAAGCAAACTGTTCCCCAATTTGAAATTCGAGTTGTTTTGGGCAGTGTTCGAGTCGTTCAACGAACTGGAACGATTTGCTTCACGTTCGACCGTTCGAGTTACCGTTCGATAACGGTTCGATCACCAAAAGCATAGCTAGTTACTAGCTGGCTATTCACTGTAATACTGTCAGTCACTGTTACTAATGATATTATCAAAATTCAGCGTATAGTGTGCAGGGGGGACGGGGTTTAGATCAGTGCTGCTGAGTGGTGAAAGAATGGGGATCGCCATTTTTTTTCCCTAACCGCGCGTACAGTGGGGCAGGCCAGGCTGTCAGCCAATCACAGACACACACACAGCAAAGTGGATTTTTGCCAGACAAGCAAGGGCATGTTTCATTGGCTGTGCATGTAACATGTCCTTGCCCTATAAGACCCGGCCATTTTCCCCATCGCCGCCATTATCTTAGTGCAGCGGGTGTGTGACAGTCACCGTTCCCGCTGCTGCTGCTGTGGGCGCTATAAAGTGCAATTGAGACATCGGTTTATGGAGTAGGGACTAGTTTTAATTTCAGCCCTTTTCAGGGCTAGATTAGAGCAGTTCATAGCCATTTGTGCTAGGCAGGTCTGTGCCAGCGCTGTGCAAGGGTTTTTTTTACAGCGTCTGTCTAAATCAGCTCAGACAATTCCTTGGGGCATAGTATCATTGTCTGGGATAGTCAGTGATGTTCTTCTGCTGACAAGAAAGCTACACCACCTCTGCATTCTACACCACCTCTCCATTTCTGCTACGTAATTTTAACTGCAAAAAGTGCAGGGAATTCTTTGGGACATAGTATCATTGTTTGGGATAGTCAGTGATGTTCCTCTGCTGACAAGAAAGCTACACCATCTCTGCACTCTACACCACCTCTACATTTCTGCTACGCAATTTTATCTGCAAAAAGTGCAGGCAATTCTTTGGGGCATAGTATGAGTGTCTGTGAAAGTCAGTGACATTCCTGTGCTGTCAAGAAACCTACACTACCTCTGCATTCTACACCACCTTTCCATTTCTGCTACACTATTTTTAACTGCAGGTAGTCCAGCCAATCTGTGAGGAAGGTGCAGGCGTAGATATAATGTTGCCTTCATCCAAAGGTGGTGCTCTCGATGTCTGAGAGAGCTGAACACCAGCAGCTGTTTCCACTTCCAAAACAACTGATGACCTGCCAATCACACTGCCTGTTGCGGGTAAAGAGGTTGAAGATCTGCGTCCAAAAGCATGTGTGACTGCTGTCCCCACAGTCACAGAGGATGAAGAGCACGCTGATGTACTTGATGGGGAAGACGATGGTTGCCCTGCCACGCTAGGCCGCATTGTAGCACAGTGACCTTCCCACTGCGACCTATGCTTCATTTAAAGTCGTGTACAGGGTGGGCTCCCTAGTATACAGCAAAACCACGCACCAGGAAAAGGACTTTAGGCAGTTGGGTTGATAAATGATTGTTTAACTTTACAAAAACAAACAATAACAACTATGCATAAAACAGAAAGAATAGAACAATCTATTCACAAGTCGAAAAGCCTACACCACTGTGCTGTGCCGCTCGTAATGGCGATTTACACCCCCTTCTCACCAACCTTTGCCTAACCAAGGGACAGTCTAAACAGTCGTCTAATACCTGGTAATCCCTCTGCGTAGCAAGAGTAATTGTGTGTGTGCGAACACGACCTACCAGTGGTGCAGCACAAGAGCTTACATCTTATCTACCTAAACATAGACAAAACCCATTAACCCCCCTGAATACCCTTGTTTGCTGAAGCCTCACAGATAAGGCAGATGATAAAAGTGGTAAAGCAAACCACACAGCTCAGCAACACAGCCCTGGAAATCTTGTAAAGCCACAGTCTATGCAAACATGTGTCGCTGTCCTTCTAGGATTTTAACTGTAACTGAAAAACTGACAGAGCAGAGGCAGCAAGTCTTATTGTCTATATAGTTGGCCTAAGCAGAACAGATATGTGTTTTGTTACCAAAACAAAGTGTTGCGTGCACGCAGTACTGGCTGGGCCCAGCCTACCGTACCCGAGTACTGTGGTGTGCAGCTGCCATAAATACAGACTTGACGATCCTCTCACGGTAATCAGTATACCCAGCAACTGAAGAATGGCGGTCTCCGACACAGGATGCTGATCACAAGCGTTACGGTCCTCCTCACCAAACATGAGTCTCCTCACAATCCATGTAAGTGTTTCTGCGGTAGCTCCTTTCTGTTACGCACACCTTTCGCTTTTCCTTCAGCTCACATACAGCACCTTTTCTGGTCTCCAAGTCCACAGCCGAAAACCATTTTGCTGTTGCTATAGTGACCAAACAGTGAAAAGCAGATGCAAAACAGCGACCCCTTGTGGGTGGTCAGCAACAATGTATACAATGAACGGCAAATAAGCATCTTGCATTCACAGTGGATAAAGGTCATCAATACACCCTCACCCTATCACTTCATATCCATGTGACGGTTCATGGACAAAGTACTCAAACTAGTGAGTTTTTGGCCTCTACTTACAGATTGGTGACAAATCTTACAGATGACATGAGTTGGGTGATCCTTTGCGATGTCAAAAAAGGCCCAGGCTAGACAAGGCTTACAGCCCATGTGACCTGCAGAGCCATCACGACTTCTGCTTAGAGGCAGAGTTGTGGCTGAGGATGCATTTGTTGATGTGCTTCCAGTACTCCGTCTCCAGGAAGACGCAACCTAACCTTGTCGTCAGTAGCATCCTCCTCCACCTCCTCTGCTGACCTCATCGACTGGCTGACTGTGGATTGACAGTAAGTGGGGTCTCCAACCTCATCATCACCTTGCGTGTTTTCACTTCCCTCATCCTGACTCCTCAGAGCCAACCTCTTCCTGCCCTGACCGAATAGTAAAGTTGTCGTTCCAATCAGGTATCTGAGTCTCATCAGCACGTTCCCCATTTTCTCCACCATGAGGAGTTACAGTTTGGGAATGAGGGTCTACATTATGCTCAGAACCTTCTTATTCTGGGCCTGGATCCGACTCACAAAGCTTCTGGGCATCAGTGCAGATCATTTCCTTGTCTGAACTCACTGCAGCTTTGGAGCAGACCTTTGATTCCCAGGCTATAGTGTGACTGAACAGATCTGAAGACTCCACCATCTCTGTTACCCCATACTCAGCATTGTGGGTGAAGACTTGAGAGCTGGTAGGCAGCAAGTGCGATTAGGGTGACACCTCAGAGGAATGGAGTATTTTGGATATTGAAGTTGAGGTGGAGGAGAAGCCACTTGATGGAGCAGTTGAGATCCATTCAAGCACCTGCTCTTTTGGGGCCTCATCTACATTTGGTAGAGATGGTCATGTTCGTAAACAAAGGGATCATATCAGATTATCCTCTGGAAGAAGTAGACCTCTTATTTTGGCTGGAAGTTGGTATTATGAATCGGTGCCACCATAGCCGCAAGCAGCCTGCTGCGGTTCCATTTGCGCCCAGGTGTCAGTGGCCATTTTTGGCCGTGCCTTGGGTCATACAGCTGGCTGCATCCTCCTACACGTCTAAGTGTGGAGAGGCGGCTAGTGCGCATGCGTGTGCCGATTTACCCCAGCCACAGCTCAAGTCCAGTGTTTCGCCTAGTGAGCATGCTCAGCCTGATGGTGCCATTCCTGAGGCTAAATCCTCAGTTCGGGCTACTGAGCATGCTCCCACACTTAGTGCGAAAAGTCTCTTTGCACAGGTACTTGGACTCCGTGCCGTGTCTAAGTCCTGTGTTGTGCCTACTGATCAGGCTCAAGCTGATAGTCTGTTTTCTGAGACTTTTGTTAAGGCTACTGAGCATGCTCAGGCACTTCAGAGACTAGGTCCGGTAAGGACCTCACTGGCCATGTCCGTGAGGTGGCAGGCCCTGATAGGCCAGAGGGCACTAGGTGTCCTGATGAAGTGGCCACTCCAGACTGGCTCACAGAGGTCCACCCCTATGACTTGGCACCTCAGCATTGTTCGTCAGACGATGACTGGTGAGGTGTTTGGGGCGTAGCTGCCACGAGATCATCAGTGAAGTGGCAGTTCCGGATAGTCCGCTGGTTATGTCACTGGCGGACCCAGGTTATAAAAGGGGCTGGAGACAACATGGAGGTGCGCAGTCTTCTATTATGTTCAGACAAGGAACACCTCCATGTGTTGAACCCATTGAGGCTTTAGGACAGAGGTAGGCAGGGAGAAGGGCGTCGGTACTGGACGCCACCACACTTGGTATCACAGAACGGTTACGGCCAGCTCCTGTCCTACCAGTCCTGCTAGTGCAGCCCAGTGGCATTAACTGAGCTGCTGCTGCTGCTGCGCCTGCTATCCACAGGTGTGCCCCCTACGCAGACGGACAGCGTACCCAATGGCCCCTGTTTTGTTAACAGGAAGTTCCTGGGCTGGGTGTGTGGACCCTGTGACCCTAACAAGTTCACAGTCTCCTGATCCGAGTGTCGTCTAACTCGGGTCAGGCTGCTATTAGTTTCAGAGCCACCCAGCTCTGTATCCTCCGCCTAACCTTAGGGTTGCTAGCATCTCCTTTTCCATCTGAGAGCACGGTGGACCCCGACTGGCGATTGGGATATATACAACCTTATCCTAATCTGCCAGTCACCCCGTAACAGATGGTGTTTCTGTGGCGCCCTGGACAAGCCAGGACGTCACAGGTACTGCAACAACACAACCCACACCCCGGTTAGGCACATCATCCGCACACACAAAATCCTTGTTGCCTCCCTCCAGGGGCTGATGTCCACACCAGGTGGGGTGGAGCCAGGCGGTTGGCTCCTCCCACCGATGAGTTCACAGTCCTGGAGGCGGGAAAAGCTAGGGAGTTGAAGTTCCGAAAGGGAAAGTGAAGGAGTGAAGTGGTAAAGGAGCAGTCTGACCGTGTCCGGGTACGTGGCCCGTGCACAGAAATAGCAAGGTTGGCAGGCAGTGGTGACCGTCTGCAGGCGAGGCCGATTGACGCACAACCATAAGGACCGGGAACAGGCGGTGGCCCGCCGGTACCAGACCGGGGAGCGAAGAGAGGCCAGCACCATTCGGCAGGGCCTACGGACCCCGACCAGGCTTGGAGTCGCCGTTAAACCGGTCAAATCCGTCAGCGACGGGAACCTCCGGGGTTTCCCAGCAGCAAAGACCAGACTTAAGGCAACCGCTCAACCGTGAAGGGAAATACAGCTACCGCCACAGCTAGAGTTCCCAGGGCCAGCGCCTGCGGGCAAAAGGGGGCTCCTCCGGCAAATATACCGCTGGGGAGCAGGTTACCGGTGGGAAGCCATCGGGGCCGAGAACACAACACCGGTGCAGGGAGAGACAGTTACCGTCAACCTACCGGGAGTGACCGCCGCAGCCGTCTGTGGGACTCGTCCATCCAGCCATTTGTTTTACCAGAGACTCCGTGTACGTTACTGGCTGAGTAAGTACCCCCGTGCTGTCTGGCACTGCGCTGCCCCTGCGACCCTGCACCTGGCCAAGCCCCGCAATCCACCTTACAGTCAACAACTCCGGGCCCCGGGACTACCAAAATCCCCCTACCCATGGAGGGGAGAGAAACATCCCAGCTGCTCCCTGTCATCGCTCCCGGGATCCCCATACAGAGCAGCGGTGGTGCCCCAACCTCACCACACACCGTGGGTGGCGTCACAAACCGACATCCCAAACCCCAACAGACTACCCCTTTCACTCACGGGCGAGGAGCGCCGCTCGAGGCCCCGGGATCTGGCCCACCGCTCGAGCCACCGAGCAGCAGCAGCAGCAGCCAGACCCGAGCCACAAGCGTGGTCGAGCAGCGCACCCCCCGCCCGCGACAACTCGGCGTCACGAACAGGATCTTACCGCTCTGCCATCTGGTAGAGGTGCGCCTTGTGTTCCGCCGGAGGGTCCGGCCGAAAAGTTTATGAAGCCGCCATCTTGGGCGCAAAAAGTCCCCGCTCGAGCGGCTTCCCGAGCAGTGGAGGCGCGAAGGCCAAAGCTCCGCCCCTGAAGAGGAGGTGCCGGAAAGAAACCAAGGGGGCACGGATGGTGTCTGGCCGCATGTAGACCGCGGCTATAAAAGCAGGGACGCCAGGACCCTGCAGCCATCTTTTGGTTCTTGGAAGAGGCCGCCGCAGCGATGCACCGTCCGACCAGCAACACCGTAGCCCCCGCGGCCGGCACCGCGGCGTGGGTGGAGGTCCGGACCGCTCAGCTGCATAGCCGACTGCAGATCCGAGTGCAGCTCCTCTTGGAGGAGTGGGAGGCTGACATGGCGGATGTGGTGACGGCCATACGGAGACGCGAGGTGGAGGAAGTTTTGGCAGAGCGGGTAAGCGACCCACGCCCCAGTATCCCTATAGGGTCGGCCATCGCGGCTGAGGACCCCGGTCTGCACCCGCTCGCCCTGCTGCCTCCCCCGCTGCCCGTGTTGGCTGTTGCTGCCCCGCCACCACTAGGCCTGCTACCATCGCAACTGGTAGCGGTACCCTGCCAATCCGCTCAGGCGGACCGACCTGCAGCCGGGGCCCGTGACCGTCCGGAACCGCTCCCCTGCAAGAGCCGAGCCCGTTAGCGGATATGTCCCAGAGGCACACGCAGTGACCGTGCCTAGGCCCGAACCGACTCCGGCAGCTTGCCCCGTGCAGAAAGAGACAGAGGTCAAGCGGGAGAGGATCCCTGTACCCATCCCCCACGCCTCGGCTGAGGCTGTGCCGGGTCATTGCTGTGAGGTAGCGCCCCAGGCCATGACACCACGGAACCTCCCACCTCCCACCCCGAACGCCAGTAACAGGCAGCGTAAAGGAGGTCTCGCGGGGCCCAACCCGTGCGCAGTGGCCCGCAATAGCCCCTTACTGGGACAGGGAGCCGACACCGCTGAGCCAAGAAATCGCGGAGAGGGAAAAGAGGAAGGCGGAGCTGGTAGCCTGCACAATAAGAGAGAAAGAGAACCTCCGCAGGGCCACCTTCCGAGTGCGGGGCCCGAGGTACGAGGGGCAAGTGAGGAGGTTCGACGTCCGTAGGAGATACGGCTTCATTTTCGAACCGGGCCTGGAGGCCGAAGTTTTTATAGCCCGGAGGGACGTAAATGACCATCTGCCGGATGATCACCCAGGCCGCAACTTGCTCCCCGGCGACCTTGTCACCTATACCCGACACTGCGGGGAGAGGGGCTGGTTTGCCCTGGACGCTAGGCTGAAAGGAGGCCAGGAGCCTCAAGCACCAACCCAACCCCCTCCTCCGCCAGGTGGAGTAGAGCCGGAGTGATGGCAGCGGTCCCCCACCGCAAGTTGTCCCCGTTGGGACCACCAGCACCGTTGATTTTGTTGAATGTATAAGAATGTAACTGAATGATAAGGAAAGGAATCAACCGAACTGTGACCAGATTAACACTGTGATTGAACCGGCCGTTGCCGGCAACTAGTCCCCGTAGGGACCTTCTGCAACCGTTGCGTAAGGAACTACTTACGGACAAGCCCGAGAACTTGCAGGGCAACCACAAACTTGTGGCATGTAAATAAAAATGTTGGCTTGTTACCGTGACCACCTCCGGAGAGGCTGATTTGGGAGGATGGGCCTGGGGGAAATGGCCCAGGCCCGTCACTACCGTAACCGGTGGCAATCCTCCAGGGGGGGGGGTTTCAGGGGTCCCCATGGACGCGGGTCGCCTGGAAGAGACTGAACCCACTCGGGCAATTTGGTTCTGGACTGGGGCAAGGGGTGCTGTCCATTTTCTTAGGGGCAGCATCAGGGCCAGGTTGTTTGGGCAGGGGGAGAGCGGAAGCCGTACCGTTAATAAAAATGTTAGTAACGTTTAAGAAAATGCCTCCCGTTATGGGAAGTTTTATGAAGTGATGCTTGTGTTTTACATGTTTTTCTACTTTTCAGTTGTGAAAATAAAACCGGTGATGGATGAGCAGCCCGCGGACGGTCTGCATTTAACCAAGGGGGAATGTGGCGCCGTGGACAAGCCAGGACGTCACAGGTACTGCAACAACACACCCCACACCCCGCACACACAAAATCCTTGTTGCCTCCCTCCAGGGGCTGATGTCCACACCAGGTGGAGTGGAGCCAGGCGGTTGGCTTCTCCCACCGAGGAGTTCACAGTCCTGGAGGCAGGAAAAGCTAGGGAGTTGAAGTTCCGAAAGGGAAAGTGAAGGAGTGAAGTGGTAAAGGAGCAGTCTGACCATGTCCGGGTACGTGGCCCGGGCACAGAAATAGAAAGGTTGGCAGGCGGTGGTGACCGTCTGCAGGCGAGGCCGATTGACGCACAACCGTAAGGACCGGGGATGGGCGGTGGCCCGCCGGTACCGGACCGGGGAGCGGAGAGGCCAGCACCATTCGGCAGGGCCTACGGACCCCGACCAGGCTTGGAGTCGCCGTTAAACCGGTCAAATCCATCAGCGACGGGAACCTCCGGGGTTTCCCAGCAGCAAAGACCCGACTAAAGGCAACCGCTCAACCGTGAAGGGAAATACAGCTACTGCCACAGCTAGAGTTCCCAGGGCCAGCGCCTGCGGGCAAAAGGGGGCTCCTCCGGCAAATATACCGCTGGGGAGCGGGTTACCGGTGGGAAGCCATCGGGGCCGAGAACACAACACCGGTGCAGGGAGAGACAGTTACCGCCAACCTACCGGGAGTGACCGCCGCAGCCGTCTGTGGGACTCGTCCATCCAGCCGTTTGTTTTACCAGAGACTCCGTATACGTTACTGGCTGAATAAGTACCACCGTGCCGTCTGGCACTGCGCTGCCCCTGCGACCCTGCACCTGGCCAAGCCCCGCAATCCACCTTACAGTCAACAACTCTGGGCCCCGGGACTACCAAAACCCCTCTACCGATGGAGGGGAGAGAAACATCCCAGCTGCTCCCTGTCATCGCTCCCAGGATCCCCGTACAGAGCAGCGGTGGTGCCCCAACCTCACCACACACTGTGGGTGGCGTCACAAACCGACATCCCAAACCCCAACAGACTACTCCTTTCACTCACGGGCGAGGAGCGCCGCTCGAGGCCCCGGGATCCGGCCCACCGCTCGAGCCACCGAGCAGCAGCAGCAGCAGCCGGACCCGAGCCGCAAGCACGGTCGAGCAGCGCACCCCCCGCCCACGACATTTCTTCAGCAGATGTTACTGTTGCTTTACCACCAACCCCACGGACACAAACTTTTTTCCCCTTTCCAACACACCTGTTCCCCTTTCCATCAGTATCTGTCCTTTTTCCACTCAATTTGTAGATGACCAAATTTGCAACTCTGCAGGGACACCCTACTCAACGCCGTCTCAGCAAAGCAGCCAGCCCTCGGTCCCTCAGATGTGGACAAGTAAAAGACCATTTCCTCCTAGCCATCACAAAGCAGTGAGATTAATTCTGTGCACCACTGGTGTTCAGTGGAAAAGCTGATCTAAGATTGTATAACAGTTTCTGCTGACACTCTTGCATACGTGCGTCCCTTTCTATGGCCCAAATTATTTCCCCAAATTTGGCCACAGACACCACTTAAGTGGCACACATTTTCCCACAGTTGCAAACTTAAAATGTTGATTTGCATGAAGCACAATCAAAAAGAAACAAGCCTTTACTCTCCCCAGGATGACACAGGGGTAGAAAAGTCCTTGCGGATCCATGACTTGTTCATCTTGATGAACGTTAGTCTGTCCCCATTGTCACTTGACAGACGCGTGCACTTATCTGTCAGCACACACTCAGCAGCAATGAAGACACGTTCCAAGAGAACGCTAGCTGCGGAACACGACAAGATCTCCAAGGCGTAAGTGGCGAGCTCAGACCATTATTCCAGATTGGAAAACCAAAAATGAGCAAGGCTCCAGTTGCAGAGTCATAGCATTGAAATTCACTTGGAGATACTCCTATATCATCCTCTCCAGGCGTTGACTATAGGGGGCTTTACACGCTACGATATCATTAACCCCTTCACGACAGCGGGCAGTAAAATTACGTCCTATTTTAACGTGACTTAACGACCAGGGACGTAATTTTACTGCCTAAACTTCATTTGATTGCCGTGGCCATAGCAACGGCTTTCAAATGATGTCCCCTGCTGTTTCTTACAGCAGGGGACCTTTGCTTGAGCCCAGGGGGGGTGGCATCTCCACCCCCATAGGCGATCGATGTGATTGGCTGTTCAAATCGGAACCGCCAATCACATTGATCACGCTGTTTTCGGCAAAAAAAAATGCCAAAAGTTGTGTGATCTTGTAAAATCCAGCTAGGACCGGGGCTGCAGCAGCTCCGATCATTGGCTGGAAGCAAGCAGACACCGTGGCCCCCCCCTGCAGCACTGATTGGAGCGATCGTGCTATGACATGCAATCGCTCCAATCAGTGTGCAGTGGGGCGGTCTGATCTGCCGGTGGCCGCCCTCCCCAGGCCTGTGCTGGTCTGGGGACCCTCCCCCAACATGTCGGCAGCGTGCAGCACTGGCTGGTACTAGTAGTACCACGCCATCGCTGCTGCTACCGCTGCTGTCACGTCACGGAGCAGGAGCGGTGAGTATTGTGCTCACCTTGCAGCCCCTGCGCGCTTCCGTAATGGCCCCTGCTCGTGCCCCCCTGCGCTCTGCCCCCCCCCCGACATCCCGATCTGCCCCCCCCGACATCCCGATCTGCCCCCCGACATCCCGATCTGCCCCCCGCCATCTCTATTCTGCAGCTCCTCCGGTATCCCTCCTCCCCTGCTCTCTTGCAGCCCCTGCGCGCTCTTGTGATTTGCTCCTGCACGCTCCCGTAATGGCCCCTGCCCGTGCCCCCCTGCGATCTGCCCCCCCCCATCCCGATCTGTCCCCCCGCCATCCCGATCTGCCCCCCCACATTCTGATCTGCCCCCAGACATCCCGATCTGCCCCCAGACATCCCGGTCTTCCCCCAGACATCCCGGTCTGCCCCCCGACATCCCGGTCTGCCCCCCGACATCCCGGTCTTCCCCCCGACATCCCAGTCTGCCCCCCCGACATCCCAGTCTGCCCCCCGCCATCCCAATCTGCCGGCCCCCCCCCGTGATCTCTATTCTGCAGCTCCTCCGGTATCTCCCTCCTCTGCTCTCCCCCTCTGCTCTCCCCCTCCCCCTCTGCTGTCCCCCTCTGCTGTCCCCGTCCCCCTCTGCTGTCCCCGTTCCCCTCTGCTGTCCCCCCAACGTCCTCTTACCTGTCTTCACCGGCCGATCACATCTGCCTCCATCGCTGGGTCCTTCTTCCTGGGTCTTCTGCTGAGCTGTCCAACTTCCTGCCTGCTGGCTGCTGCTGTAAAGCTGTTCCTTGCCTTCTGTTCCTCCTGCTAATCCTCTGGGTACTGTGAGTATAACTTTTTTTTTATTTTTTATTTTTTTTCCTCTATCCCCTTTCTATTTTTACACCTCATGCGTCCGTGCGTCCCGCCGAGCGCTGATCAGGGATGCAGATAACGTATCTGCATCCGTGGTCAGTTTTCGGCGGGACTTTTTTTCCCGTATTCCCGACGCTTTTTGTATCGCATCTGTCCGTGCGTCCCGCCGAGCGCTGATCAGGGATGCACATAACGGATCGGCATCCCTGCTCAATTTTTGGCGTGACAAAAAGCGTCGGGGATACGGAAAAAAAAGTCACGCCAAAAATTGAGCAGGGATGCCGATCCGTTATGTGCATCCCTGATCAGCGCTCGGCGGGACGCACGGACTGATGCAATACAAAAAGCGTCGGGGATACGGAAAAAAAAGTATCGCATCTGTCCGTGCGTCCCGCTGAGCGCGGATCAACATCCCTGCTCAATTTTTGGCGTGACTTTTTTTTTTCCCGTATCCCCAGCGCTTTTTGTATCTCATCCGACCGTGCCTCCTGCAGCGGCCGATCAGTGCACCGCGTCTGTGCGTTTGAAAAGTCAAATGGCGTTCCTTGTCTTCTGAGCCCCGCCATGCGCCCAAACAATTGATTTCCACCACATGTGAGGTATCTGCGTACTCGGGAAAAATTGCACAATACGTTTTATGGTGCATTTTTTCCTGATACCGTTGTAAAAAGAAAAAAAAAAAAGCTACCTTGTTGCTGCAAAAATTTTAAAAATTTTTTTTAAAAAAAATAAATAATTTTCACGGTTCAACGTTATCAACTTTCAGTGGAGCTCCTGGGGGTACAAGGGGCTCACTAAACCTCTAGATAAATTCCTTGAGGGGTCTAGTTCCAAAATGGGGTAATTTGTGGGGGAGCTGCACTGTTTAGGCACCATGGGGGGGGTCTAAAAACGTGACATGGTGTCCGCTAATGATTCCAATCAATTTTGCTGTCAAATGGTGCCCTTCTCTTCTGAGCCCCGCCATGCGCCCAACAATTACTTTCCACCACATGTGAGGTATCTGCGTACTCAGGAGAAAATGGACAATACGTTTTATGGTGCATTTTTCCTGATACCCTTGTGAAAAAAAGCCACCTAGTTGAAGCAACAGTTTTGTGGTAAAAAAATTTTTTTTTCTTTTCACCGCTCAACGTTATAAACTTCTGTGAAGCCCCCAGGTGTTCAAAGTGCTCACCAAACATCTAGAAAAATTATTTGAGGGCTCTAGTTTCCAAAATGGGGTCACTTGTGGGGGAGCTCCATTGTTTAGGCACCTCAGGGGGTCTTCAAACCTGACATGGCGTCCGCTAATTAGTGCAGCTAATTTTGCATTCAAATGGCGCTCCTTGCCTTCCGAGCACTGCCGTGTGTCCAAACATTTGATTTCGACCACATATGAGGTATCTGCGTACTCAGGAGAAAATGGACAATACATTTTATGTTGCATTTTTTCCCGATACCCTTGTGAAAAAAAAAGCTACCTAGTTGAAGCAACAGTTTTGTGGTAAAAAAAATTTTTTTTCTTTTCACGGCTCAACGTTATAAACTTCTGTGAAGCCCCCAGGTGTTCAAAGTGCTCATCAAACATCTAGAAAAAATATTTGAGGGCTCTAGTTTCCAAAATGGGGTCACTTGTGGGGGAGCTCCATTGTTTAGGCACCTCAGGGGGTCTTCAAACCCGACATGGCGTCCGCTAATTAGTGCAGCTAATTTTGCATTCAAATGGCCTCCTTGCCTTCCGAGCACTGCCGTGTGTCCAAACATTTGATTTCGACCACATATGAGGTATCTGCGTACTCAGGAGAAAATGGACAATACATTTTATGTTGCATTTTTTTCCCAATACCCTTGTGAAAAAAAAAGCTACCTAGTTGAAGCAACTGTTTTGTGGTAAAACATTTTTTTTTTCTTTTCACGGCTCAACGTTATAAACTTCTGCGAAGCCCCCAGGTGTTCAAAGTGCTCATCAAACATCTAGAAAAAATATTTGAGGGCTCTAGTTTCCAAAATGGGGTCACTTGTGGGGGAGCTCCATTGTTTAGGCACCTCAGGGGGTCTTCAAACCCGACATGGCGTCCGCTCATTAGTGCAGCTAATTTTGCGTTCAAAAATTCAAATGGCGCTCCTTGCCTTCCGAGCACTGTCGTGTGTCCAAACATTTGATTTCCACCACATATGAGGTATCTGCGTACTCAGGAGAAAATGGACAATACATTTTATGTTGCATTTTTTCCCGATACCCTTGTGAAAAAAAAAGCTACCTAGTTGAAGCAACAGTTTTGTGGTAAAAAAAATGTATTTCTTTTCACGGCTCAACGTTATAAACTTCTGTGAAGCCCCCAGGTGTTCAAAGTGCTCATCAAACATCTAGAAAAAATATTTGAGGGCTCTAGTTGCCAAAATGGGGTCACTTGTGGGGGAGCTCCATTGTTTAGGCACCTCAGGGGGTCTTCAAACCCGACATGGCGTCCGCTAATTAGTGCAGCTAATTTTGCGTTCAAAAATTCAAATGGCGCTCCTTGCCTTCCGAGCACTGCCGTGTGTCCAAACATTTGATTTCCACCACATATGAGGTATCTGCGTACTCAGGAGAAAATGGATAATACATTTTATGTTGCATTTTTTCCCGATACCCTTGTGAAAAAAAAGCTACCTAGTTGAAGCAACAGTTTTGTGGTAAAAAAATTTTTTTTCTTTTCACGGCTCAACGTTATAAACTTCTGTGAAGCCCCCAGGTGTTCAAAGTGCTCATCAAACATCTAGAAAAAATATTTGAGGGCTCTAGTTTCCAAAATGGGGTCACTTGTGGGGGAGCTCCATTGTTTAGGCATCTCAGGGGGTCTTCAAACCCGACATGGCGTCCGCTAATGAGTGCAGCTAATTTTGTGTTCAAAAATTCAAATGGCGCTCCTTGCCTTTCGACCTCTGCCGTGCACCCAAACAATTGATTTTTACCCCATATGGGGTATCAGCGTACTCAGGAGAAAATGCACAATAAATTGTAGGGTGCACTTTCTCTTTTCTCCCTTGTAAAAATGAAAATTTTATGGCTAAAGTAACATTTTTGTGTTAAAAAGTAAAATTTTCATTTTTTCCTTCCACATTGCTTTGGTTCCTGTGACGCACCTAAAGGGTTAATAAACTTCTTGGATGTGGTTTTGAGCAGTGTGAGGGGTGCAGTTTTTAGAATGGGGTCACTTTTGGGTATTTTCTGTCACCTCGGCCTCTCAAAGTCACTTCAAATGTGATGTGGTCCCTAAAAAAAATATTTTGTAAATTTTGTTGGAAAAATTAGAAATTGCTGATGAACTTTGACCCCTTCTAACTTCCTAACGAAAAAAAAAATTCTTTTGAAAATTGCGCTGATGTAAAGTTGACAAGTGGGAAATGTTATTTAGTAACTATTTTGTGTGACATATCTCTCAGATTTATGGGCATAAATTTTCAAAGTTTGAAAATTGCGAAATTTTCCAAATTTTCGCACAATTTCCTAAATTTTCACAAATAAACACAAAAAGTATCGGCCTAAATTTACCACTGACATGAAGTACAATATGTCACGAAAAAACAATGTCAGAATCGCTAGGATCCGTTGAAGCGTTCCAGAGTTATAACCTGTCAAAGTGACACTGGTCAGAATTGCAAAAAATGGCCCGGTCATTAGGGTGTTTTAGTGGCCGGGGGTGAAGGGGTTAATGAATTATCGTCGGGGTCACGTTGTTTGTGACGCACATCTGGCGTCATTAACGATATCACAGTGTGTAAAACTTAAGAGCAATCTGAAACGATTGCAAAAGAGGGCAAAATCGTTTGCCGTGGAGAGGTCGTCCTGAAATAAAAAATCGTTTTCTGCTTTTTAGCGATGTTGTTTGTCGTTCCTGCGGCAGCACACATCGCTATGTGTGACACCGCAGGAGCGACAAACATCTCCTTACATGCCTACACCATCAATGCGGAAGGAAGGAGGTGGGCGGGATGTTTACGTGCCGTTCATCTCCGCCCCTGCACTTCTATTGGACAGCTGCCGTGTGACATCGCTGTGACGCCGCACGACCTGCCCCCTTAGAAATGAGGCGGTTTGCTGGCCAGAGCGACGTCGCAGAGCAGGTATGTGCGTGTGATGCTGCCGTAGCAATAGTGTTCGCTACGGCAGCGATCACCACATATCGGACGTACGACGGGGCGGGTGTTATCGCGCTCGACATTGCTAGCATTTGCTAGCGATGTCACACCGTGTAAAGCCCGCTTTAGTGTCAAACTTCTTGTGTCTTGTGGCCTTGCAAAGGATGGGCTAAAAAATTCATGAAACGGTTCCATAAAATTGCTGTTACCACCAAATGCTGGTACGGTTTGAGTGATGATGACTCGACAGTCCCATGATTGGCATGTTAGAAATGTGAGATTCACTCTGTGCAGCACTGGTGTTTAGTGGAAAAGCTGATCTAAGATTGTGTACCAGATTCTGCTGATACTCCTGCATACGTGCGTCCCTTTCTATGGCAGGAGTTATTTCGCCAAATTTTGTCTTGTACCGGGGATCTAAGAGTGTGGCAACTTAGTAGTCAGCATTACTTCGAATTCTGACAATCCGAGGGTCATGTTGTAGGTAGTGCACCAAGAAGGCGCTCATATGTCTTGCGCATCCAGGAGGAATAAGTCCTTGCTGTGTTGATGGCGTCAAGGTGAGAATCATGCTTCTTTCCTTTGCCCTCTCCCCCCAACCTCGCAAAACAGAAATGTGATCAAGCTCTCTCTCATCTGCTGAGTCTTCCATGCCCATCACTAGTTCGTCCTCCATTTGTTCCTGGGTTCCTGCACCATCCTCAAAAGTTTGTCTGTTACCATGCGCCCTTGTTAATCCCTCTCCCCCACCGTCCCATGCCTGCCTCCTTGGTGCTGCTGACCGTCTGGACCTTGGAGATCTTGTTATCCCTTCCGCATATGACTCCTCCTATACTTCCTCCCCTTCCTCTTGTCCCACCACCTGACTCCGAATAATGTTTAGAGTGTGCTCCAGCATTTAGATGACCGGAATTGTCATGCTGATAATGGCATCGTCAACGCTAAACATCTACGTCGCCATTTCTAAACTGTGAAGAAGGGTGCATAGGCCTTTAATCTGAGACCATTCCAGCAGCGTGATCTGCCCCACCTCTGGATCTCGTTAGCCCAGGCTATACGTCATAACGTATTGCACCAGTGCTTGGCGGTGCTGCCACAGTCGCTGCAACATGTGCAGATTCAAATTCCTGTGTGTTGGCACATCGCATCAGGCTTATTTTTTGGGAAACATGGGTTGGGGGTAAGTTTACCCCCCAAAAAGGCAGACCCAGGCAAATCATACTTACCAGACTTAACACATTTGGGTTGCTCCCAGATCTTCCTGCGATCCAGAACACGTGCTCCCAGTAGGTGCTTGTGGGCTAGTGCCGCAGGAGGCAGTCCTTGTTTTCTGCTTTTCTATGTCCTCCTCTCTCTCCTTCTCCACCATATCAACAGAGTCATGATGCGACTGACTCGCCCACCCCAGGGCTATGGGACACCCGGTGCCGGGCCGGACTAGTCGGGGGGTCGTCAGTGGTGGCGGGGCCCGACTCCGTGACCCTGGCAGGAGTCAATTAATATGGCTTCAGTGGGGTTGATTAAAGTTTGTGTTTTCGTGACGCCACCTGTGGTTTGCGGCTATTAAGCCGCCGCTGCTGTATGTGGCCTCCGGGGCTGGTGGTATGGCAGCTCAGATGGTCCTGCTCCCCACAGGTGGAGTGGTGCCCCGGGGCAACAGTTGGTGCTCGTGAGAGTCTATGGTGTGATGTTGTGTAAATAATACGGTGCAGGGCCGACAGGCAGTGAAAGAAACAGGCACAAACAGTAGTCTCTTTACCTTCTCCTCTTTTACTTGGAAACAGTTTAGTCCTGGGAGACAGTCATAGGTGGTAAAGATGATCCGGCCGGCCTGGAAGTGCCTAGGGGTGATCTCTTTGGCCAGTTGAGTATGAGGCCTACTCCCTGCTCTTTCTTTTATTCTACAGGACCCTGCACTCTGAATTTAGCAATGGCCCTCTTGCTGCTAGGACCGGTGGTTCGTCCCTTTCTCTGTATGGTAGGCTGCGCAGGCCCTCTCGGGTGCTTCTCTGCTGGAGTCCACACCGGGCCCTTGGAATGCAGCTGTACCTTCAGATTGCTGATGGGCCAGGGGGCTTGCAGCTCTCCTGCCCTCCAGATTCGGCCACCAGGGAAGGATTTTATACCCTGGCAACCATAGACTCCGATGTCTGAGTCTCTTCTGTGCCTCTCTGCAAATCTTGCTTCACTGGGCCAAGCTATTCCAGCTCTAGGCCCCAGTTCCACAGGACAGCACACTCTGCGTCTGCACTCTCTGCTCTCTCTACACAGACTGAACCCTAACTTCTCCTTCAGGTCAGACTTGAGGAATGCTCCCTAGAACTCCAGGTTCAGAGCTCCCCCTGCTGGCCTGAGGGAGAAACTGCGTTGGATTTTGAACTTACTGGCCAATGATTCCCCCAATTACCTCCAGGCTCAGCATTAACCCTTTGGAGGGGCAATGCTGTTGTGGCGACCAGGTCCTGGGGCGCCACACTCCCCTTTAGTTAAACTCAGTACTCCCGGACTGAAGAAACAAAACATAACATGTTAGAACATTTCATCCCATTATGGGAGGCACATTTTCTTAAACGTTACAAACTTAAATAAAACTATAAGAGTCTAGTGTGGCTCCCTGCCGGGTGTCCAATACACTGCTCCATGGGGGACCCACCGTGATAAAACCCCCAACGTAGGCTCTGGGCATGTGTCAGAGCATTGATGACCCCACTCTATGCACGCCGGACGGGTTTTTCTTCAGGGGTGCTGAGCACACTGGTACTAACTATGTACAGTTAGAGTGTTGGCCACCCATAGTCCAGTGGCCCAATTGTCCATTTACTTAATCACCTAAGACAAAAAGCATTTTATACAAGACATTTTAAATAACTATATACATCCTAATAGGTACTTTTTTCTTTTTACTCTCTATACCTTGGAGGGGGCTGTCCCCGAGTGCTGCGTTGGGACCTGCATAGCTCTGGTGTTTGTCCCTGACTACTTGTTGTATGCACTACCTCAGTGCTACTGGTAGGCCTAACCCTGATAGGTATGTGTGATGGTTGCCTACGTGGTCTGAGATTCGCCAAGGGTACGACAGGTTCACCACTGGCAGGGGGTTGATTCTCCTCTTCCACTGTTGGCGTGTCATCTTGTGTTGGGACGGACAGTTCTTTCGGTGGATCTGGAACCTCTTCTGTTTCTGGCTCGACCAATTGCGGGAACGTCAAGACTGGTACCACTATAGCATTATTTATTCGGGTCCAAGTTTTGGGGAATTTTCCAAGGATTGTTTGGATCATCTCTTCCTCTTTCTTGAATTTGGGGACTTTCTTGTACTTCCTCTACTTCCTTTTGGATTTTGCACCGTTCAGGGCACGCTTTCAGGCGGTCTCTAGAAACTGCTTGATAGGTCTTGCCTTCATCTTTGCTTATGAGACATACTTTACTATTGTCAAAGTTGGAGGGAATAATGGTGTAGGGTTCATTCTCCCACTGATCATCTAATTTATGCGCTCTCCGCTTTTTCTTAAGGACCTGTTCTCCGGGTGCTAAGGGAGTTGCTGGGGCTGCTTGATTGTAGTTCTTTTATTGTCTCATTCTTGCTTGGGACAGGCTCTTTTCTACGCATTCCTGAACTTTGCTGTACTGCTGTTGTCACTCTGTATCCCAATCCTCTATCTCTTGGACCGCTTCAGGTGACACAGTTCCCATCTCAAAGTCTACAGGTAACTTGCCAGGTCTTACTCGCATCAAGTAAGCAGGGCTGCAGTTGGTCGAGTTTACTGGGATATTATTGTACAAGTCCACTAGATCTGGTAACTTCTCTGGCCATTGATTTCTTTCTTCTAGAGGTAGAGTCTTGAGCAGATCAATAACCACATGGTTCATCTTCTCGCACAATCCATTGGTTTGGGGGTGGTACGGTGTTGTTCTGATTTTCTTTCAGCCATACATGTTACAGAACTCTTGAAACACTTCTGCCTCGAATGCAGGACCTTGATCAGTCAGTACCCTTTCAGGATAACCGTGAGGTCGACAAAAGTATGCCTGAAATGCCCTAGCTGCTGTTCTGGCTGTCTGGTCTTTCACAGGCACTACTACCAGGAAACGAGAGTAATGGTCCCCAATGGTGAGGGCATAAGCATAGCCTGACCGGCTTGGTGTTAACTTCACGTGGTCCAGGGCCACCAACTCTAGGGGCTGCTTCGTGACAATTGGCTGTAGGGGAGACCTCTGGCTGGCATCATCCTTCCGCCTCAGGTTACACGGACCGCAGTCTCGGCACCACTTCTCGACTGGCTTTCTCATGTGCACCCAGTAGAACCGATCGCGGAGTAGGGTCTCCAACTTCTTCCACCCGAAGTGTCCTGCTTTATCATGGTAAGCTGCTAGGACCATTGGAGCATCCCTCTGTGGGACCACTATCTGCCAGACGAGTTCATTCGTTCGCCAGTTGACATATCTCTTGCATAGCTTGCCTTGGTAGGTGAACAGTCGTCCCCTCTCCTTCCACAGCTGCTGGGCTTCTTGTGGAGCATCTGGACCGAGATGGGTCTCAGCTTGTGCTAGCTTTTCTTTGACCAATTGCACGGCCAGGTCATCGTTCTGTGCCTCTTCCCAATTATGATGGAGTAATGGGTTGACCGAGACCTCGTGCGGGCTCGAGCGCTTCCCTCCTACAGCATGCTCACACTGGGAGACACCTTGGTGATGGAAAGCCGGTAACTCTGCCTCTTCGAGTTCATCCAGGTCTTCTCCAGACTCAGGTAAGTGAGGCATTCTGGACAGCACATCAGCGTTGTTATTCTTCTTGCCAGCCCGGTACTTGATGGTAAAGTCAAAGTTAGACAGCCGGGCCATCCATCGCTGCTCCAACGCACCTAGCTTGGCTGTTGCCAGATGTGTCAACGGATTGTTGTCCGTGAAGATGGTGAACTTGGCCGATGCCAGATAGTGCTTGAAGCGTTCAGTCACTGCCCAGACAATAGCGAGGAACTCCAGCTTGAAGGAACTGTAGTTTTCTGGATTCCTTTCTGTGGGACGAAGCTTCCTACTGGCGTAAGCTATCACCTTCTCTCTGCCTCCCTGCACCTGGGACAGAACTGCTTCCAGTCCCACGTTGCTGGCGTCTGTGTACAGTACAAACAGCTGGCTGTAGTCAGGGTAGGCCAGGATTTCTTCTCCCGTGAGAGCCCCTTTCAGCCAGACAAAAGATGTTTCTATTTGGCTGTTCCATTCAAATGGAGGGCTTTGCTTCTTAGCCTTCTTTGGCTGGCCCACCAGGAGATCTTGAAGAGGTGCTGCTATCTTTGTGAAACCATCAATGAACCTTCGGTAGTAGCCCACCAGCCCAAGGAACTGCCGCACCTCCTTCACCGTGGTGGGTCTTGGCCAGTCCTTGATTACTGTGACTTTCTCTGGATCAGGTGCCACACCTTCTGCGCTGACCACATGACCCAGGTACTGTACCTTTGGCTTCAAGAGGTGACATTTGGACGGCTTTATCTTCAGGCCATACTTTGACAAGGACTCTAACACTTCTGCTGCGTGCCTTAAGTGGTCTTCATAGGTCTTGGAGTAGACTATGACGTCATCCAGGTACAATAGCACGGTTTCAAAGTTGTAATGGCCCAAGCAGCACTCCATCAACCTTTGGAATGTCCCTTGGGCGTTGCAGAGCCCGAATGGCATACAGTTGAACTCGCAGAGGCCCATTGGTGTCGTGAATGCAGTCTTCTCCTTGTCCGCCTCTGCCACGGGAACCTGCCAATACCCACTCCACTGGTGAGATCCAAGGTGGAGAAATAGTTAGCTGATTTTAAGGCTGTTAGTGACTCTTCTATTCTGGGTAGTGGATAAGCCTCTTTATGTGTAATGCGGTTAATTTGTCTGTAATCTACGCACATTCTCATTGTACCATCTTTTTTCTTTACGAGCACTAGTGGAGCTGCCCAGGGGCTACAACTATCTCTGATAACCCCAGCCTCCTTCATTTCCCGTAACATTTCTTTGGCACGCTGATACTGTGCTGGGGGTACAGGGCGGTATCTCTCTTTAATGGGATGATGGTCACCAGTGGGGATTTGATGTTTAACCCCTTTTACCTGCCCAAAATCTAGGGGGTGTTTGCTGAAGACCCGCTCGTATTCCTGTACCACCCGGTAAACCCCATGCTTTTGGTGTGAGGGGGTGGAGTCGGTGCCCACATGTAATTTTTGGCACCAGTCCTCCAGCTGTCCCTTGGAGCCATTGTCTTCCGCCTGGTCGGACGGGATCAAGGGTTCCACTGCTTTGATGGTATTGTTACTGACAGTGTACAGTTTTGCTACGGTGGCGTACCGGGGCAATTTGGCTTCCTCCTCCCCACAATTCAAGACACGGACAGGCACTCTTCCCTTGCGGACGTCTGCTACCCCTCTGGCTATCAGGACTCCAGGCCTGCTGTCTGAATACACCGGTTCTACCAAGGCTGGGTAATCCTGACCCTTGAGGCCTATTGCTGCCCGACACCATATCAACATTTCACTTCTTGGGGGTATTGCAATGGGGAGGGGGTCACTTACCCTCACACTGCCAATTTCTCCTCCGGCCAGCTCTACCTGCTGCCTCCTCATCAGGGCTCTGATTTCCCTCTGTAGGGCACGCTGCTGCCCGGAGCTGGCAGTTTCAGATGCCTGCTGCAACAAAATTATCACTTCGGCAAGACAATTTTCCATCACATTTGTACCAATGGTTAGCAGTGGGTTAGATTCTTTGCAATCAATATCTACAATTATCATCCCCTGACATGGCAATTCTACCCGCCCCACTTTAATGATTACCTCCTTATACCCAATTTGAGGCAAGGGCTGACCATTACTGGCCACAATTGTTAAATCATCATCTGGGCCATGGTCAATGTCTGAATCAGCCCAATATCTTTTGTACAGTCTATAAAGGATGGTTGTTACCTGGGACCCCGTATCCAGGAGGGCGTTCAAAAGGATCCCATCCAGCACAATAGGAAGGACCGGTCGTCCTCCCACATACTTGCTGCGACTAGGAGTTGAGCCGGGCTTCCTTACACCTGGGGGTTGGCTCCTGGCCCCAGGCTCGGCCCATTTAAAGGACAGTGTCTTGCAATGTGGCCCGCCTGGCTGCAGCGGCGGCAGATCGGTTGTCCAGTTGAATCATACCGGTCTGTGTCTTTTCCTCGGGTCAGCGGAATCCTCCTTTGCCGCATCCACGGGACGTCATCTGGACTGGAGGCCAACTCGATTCTTGCAGGTGATTGGGTCACTTGTAGGGACTGCACTGTTTTTGCGAGGGCAGCCACTGTCTTGGTCAGCTCTTGGACCTGCTGTCTGAGCTCTGCAGTGGGATCTTTATCCAAGGTCTGCGCCTCAGCCCCTGCAGCAGCTCGTGTTGCAGGCACCACCCCTGGGTACGTGATAGCAAGAGGCCGGAGAGGTACTGTGTCATTCGGTGTAGATTCTCTCAGTACCCGGATGGCCTGGTCCTTAAACTTTGCAAAGTCCAGAGCAGGGTTCTGCAGGACCATGATACGCAGCTGGGTCCTGTGGGCGTCTGACAGGAGACCTTCTATGAACTGCTCAGTTAGGAGTTTGTCTTCTTCACGTACACTCTCTGGGTCCACCTGTTTAATTGCTCTCAGGGCCTCCTGCAAGTTTAAGGCATAGTCCCGTATGCTGTCTGTGGCCCGTTGTTTGCACCCAAAGAATCTCATTTTTATTTCTGCTGCGGTGCGGGTGTCAAAAGTACTCTTTAACTTAGCCAGTATCTGGGTCGCTGTCCCTTTATCTGTGTCAGGCCAGGACTTCACTTCACGCTGGGCCGCGCCAGCTAGCTGCCCCATTAGTATGCCCACCTTCTGGTTCTCAGTCAGAGGATACACTCTAAGCAAGCTGTGCAGCCTTTCTCTGAAGTCGCTCAGGGTATGTGACTCCCTGGAGTACTGCGGCAGCCATTCTGCTCCCGGGATGTACGGCATTGTGATCAGCATTACCGGCGCTACAGCGGGGTCTGGGACGCCGCCGACTGGGATTGCTTCGGCTGGTGCTGCGGCGTCTCGGGCTATGGCAGCCACCTGCTCTCCCTCTGAGTCGGACATCTTCCTCCCCCTTAGTGAACCTTACCAGGCTCCGTTCACTTTTCAAAATCTCTTCCGGGTAGCGCGGGGTTAACGACCCTCCGCTCTGATGGCGCGCTGCCTTCGCGCTCTTTTTTGGGCACGCCCCCCTTCTTCCTGCGCTCAGCGAGGCTAATGGTGGCGGCAGTTTTCAAACAGTAACACAGTCTTTTAAGCACAGTTTGTGCATGCGCACAGTACCCGGTGGGACCGGGCACGAAATCCTGTTCGTGACGCCAAAGTTGACTCGCCCACCCCAGGGCTATGGGATACCCGGTGCCGGGCCGGACTAGTCGGGGGGTCATCAGTGGTGGCGGGGCCCGACTCCGTGACCCTGGCGGGAGTCAATTAATATGGCTTCAGTGGGGTTGATTAAAGTTTGTATTTTCGTGACGCCACCTGTGGTTTGCGGCTATTAAGCCGCCGCTGCTGTATGTGGCCTCCGGGGCTGGTGGTATGGCAGCTCAGATGGTCCTGCTCCCCACAGGTGGAGTGGTGCCCCGGGGCAACAGTTGGTGCTTGTGAGAGTCTATGGTGTGATGTTGTGTGAATAATACGGTGCAGGGCCGACAGGCAGTGAAAGAAACAGGCACAAACAGTAGTCTCTTTACCTTCTCCTCTTTTACTTGGCAACAGTTTAGTCCTGGGAGACAGTCATAGGTGGTAAAGATGATCCGGCCGGCCTGGAAGTGCCTGGGGGTGATCTCTTTGGCCAGTTGAGTATGAGGCCTACTCCCTGCTCTTTCTTTTATTCTACAGGACCCTGCACTCTGAATTTAGCAATGGCCCTCTTGCTGCTTTGACCGGTGGTTCGTCCCTTTCTCTGTATGGTAGGCTGCGCAGGCCCTCTCGGGTGCTTCTCTGCTGGAGTCCACACCGGGCCCTTGGAATGCAGCTGTACCTTCAGATTGCTGATGGGCCAGGGGGCTTGCAGCTCTCCTGCACTCCAGATTCGGCCACCAGGGAAGGATTTTATACCCTGGCAACCACAGACTCCGATGTCTGAGTCTCTTCTGTGCCTCTCTGCAAATCTTGCTTCACTGGGCCAAGCTATTCCAGCTCTAGGCCCCAGTTCCACAGGACAGCACACTCTGCGTCTGCACTCTCTGCTCTCTCTACACAGACTGAACCCTAACTCCTCCCTCAGGTCAGACTTGAGGAATGCTCCCTGGAACTCCAGGTTCAGAGCTCCCCCTGCTGGCCTGAGGGAGAAACTGCGTTGGATTTTGAACTGACTGGCCAATGATTCCCCCAATTACCTCCAGGCTCAGCATTAACCCTTTGGAGGGGCAATGCTGTTGTGGCGACCAGGTCCTGGGGCGCCACACTCCCTCTTAGTTAAACTCAGTACTCCCGGACTGAAGAAACAAAACATAACATGTTAGAACATTTCATCCCATTATGGGAGGCACATTTTCTTAAACGTTACAAACTTAAATAAAACTATAAGAGTCTAGTGTGGCTCCCTGCCGGGTGTCCAATACACTGCTCCATGGGGGACCCACCGTGATAAAACCCCCAACGTAGGCTCTGGGCGTGTGTCAGAGCATTGATGACCCCACTCTATGCACGCCGGACGGGTTTTTCATTAACCCTTTGGAGGGGCAATGCTGTTGTGGCGACCAGGTACTGGGGCGCCACACGACCCTCACTCAATTTTTCAAGGGTGCGTATGATTCCTTAATGCATCATCTTTAGAGGTCTACTGCTGTGGTGCCCTGGACTAGCCAGGTAGCCATAAACATAACACCACACACACCCCCTCCCCTGGATAGTTCACACCAGTCAAACAAAAACCCTTGTTGCCTCCCTCCAGGGTCTGATGTCCACACCAGGTGGGGCGGAGCCAGGCGGTTGGCCCCACCCACCGAGGAGTTCACAGTCCTGGAGGCGGGAAAAGTGACAGATTAAGTTTGGAGGTGAAAGTGAGAGGACAGAAACTGTCGGTGCCTGGGTGGGGACCCAGACACAAACAGGAAGGTCGGCAGACGGTGGTGGCCGTCTGCAGGAGTTAGTGGACTTCTGCGGAACTGTAAGACCGGGGTCAGGCGGTGGCCCACCGGTACCGAACCGGGGAGCGGAGTGAAGCTAAGCACAAAGGCAGGGCCATCGGACCCCGACTAGGCTTGGAGCCGCCGACAACGGTCAAATCCGAGAGTGACCAGAACCCTAGGGGTTTCCTAACACCCAAGACCTGACAGAAGGCAACAGTCCACATCATGAGGATACACAGCCACCGCCACAGGCTAGAGATCCAAGGGCCAGCGCCTGCGGGCAACACGGACTTCTCCGGTACCTATACGCTGGGGAGCAGACTACCGTTGGAAAGCCATCGGAGTCAACACATACATACACAGGTGCAGGGAAAGACAGCCACCATCAACCTGTCTGGGGAGAGCAAAGACACTGCAGCCGGCTGCGGGACCCGTCCATCCAGCCATTTGGTTTACCAGAGACTCTGTGAGTTCGTGCCTGAGTGAGTACCAAAGTGCCATCCGCCACCGCGCCACGCTGCCCCTGCAACCCTGCACCCCAGCCATCCAGCCTCCCCGTATCCCCACCGGGCCCCGGGATCACCAACCCCTACCCACGGAGGGGGAACCAACATCCTAGCTGCTCCCTGCCATCGCTCCCGGGATCCCCGTCACCAGCAGCGGTGGTGCCCACTATCACCACGACCCGTGGGTGGCGTCACGAACTATCTCCCAAAACAAATCACCCCCTTTTCACTCGTGGGCGAGGAGCACTGCTCGAGTCCCCCGGGTCCGGCCCACCGCTCGAGCCACCGAGCGTAGCGAGCGCGGCCCTTCCACCCGCGACACTGCCACTTATGTTTTTTACACACACACACACACACACACACACATATATGTATATATATATATATATATATATATATATATATGTATATATACAGTACAGACCAAAAGTTTGGACACACCTTCTCATCTCTACAACAACTTTTAAGAGGAGACTTTGTGCAACAGGCCTTCATGGTAAAATAGCTGCTAGGAAACCTCTGCAAAGGACAGGCAACAAGCCGAAGAGACTTGTATGGGCTAAAGAACACAAGGAATGGACATTAGACCAGTGGAAATCTGTGCTTTGGTATGATGAGTCCAAATTTGAGATCTTTGGATCCAACCGCCATGTCTTTGTAGAAAAGGTGAACGGATGGACTCTACATGCCTGATTCCCACGATGAAGCATGGAGGAGGAGGTGGGATGGTGTGGGGGTGCTTTGCTGGTGACACTGTTGGGGATTTATTAAAGGGGTGGTTCCCCATATTTTTTATTGTCTAGTTCGATATTATATTGAGAAACAATGTTTCTCTCAAATACCTTGTGTTGGCAATAGTGCCTGTGAGAGGCGCTATTGCAGACCGCTGTTCCCCGTCCAGTGACGTACCCGTCAAATGCTGCACACGTCACATCCATGCAGCCGGCTACATTCTTCCAGACTCTGAGCTGTGAGCGGTGTTTCACTGCTGTCACAGCCCATCTGCTCCCTGCTCCCCCCTCCCTCCTCCCTCCTCGCAGAACGCTGCAAGCAAGAGACGCGCTGTGCTGTGAGGGAAGAGGGAGCAGGAGCAGGGAGTAGATGGGCTCAAAATGCAGCCGGCTGCACGGATGTGATGTGTGCAGCACTTGACGGGTACGTCACTGGACGGGGAAAAGCGGTCTGCAATAGCGCCTCTCACAGGCACTATTGCCAACACAAGGTATTTGAGAGAAACATTGTTTCTCAATATAATATCAATCTAGACAATAAAAAATATGGGTGAACCACCCCTTTAAAAATTGAAGGCATACAGAAGCAGCATGCCTACCACAGCATCTTGCAGCGTGCTATTCCATTCGATTTGCGTTTAGTTGGACTATCATTTATTTTTCAACAGTACAATGACCCAAACACACCTTCAGGCTGTGTAAGGGCTATTTGACTAAGAAGGAGAGTGATGGGGTGCTACACCAGATGACCTGGCCTTCACAGTCACCAGACCTGAACGCAATCGAGATGGTTTGGGGTGAGCCGGACCGCACAGTGAAGGCAAAAGGGCCAACAAGTGCTAAGCATCTCTGGGAACTCCTTCAAGACTGTTGGAGGACCATTTCTGGTGACTACCTCTTGAAGATCATCAAGAGAATGCTAAGAGTGTGCAAAGCAGTAATCAAAGCAAAAGGTGGCTACTTTGAAGAACCTAAAATATAAGACATATTTTCAGTTGTTTCACACTTTTTTAAGTATTTCATTCCACATGTTTTAATTCATAGTTTTGATGCCTTCAATGTGAATCTACAATTTTTAGAGTCATAAAAATTAAGAAGACTCTTTGAATGAGAAGGTGTGTCCAAACTTTTGGTCTGTACTGTGTGTATATATATATATATATATATATATATATATATAAATATAAATATATATACTAGAAGGTGTCCCGATTCTAACGTATCGGGCAGTCTAGAATGTGTATGTAGGTTAGTAGATTGAATAATAAGTTAATGAATGGACTGGATGGGTTAGGTTTAATTTAGTATTCTTATAATTGTTTATTGGTTTTAAAATGACAAACAACAGAAGGAACAGTTTTTATAGAAGAGTCTAATGTTTAATGATGTCCATGGCTTGTAATGAAAGACGGCCATGAACAGTGTAAAGTTAAGTAAAAATATGCTGATGCTGTGATGTGTGTCCCAATGCTGGTATGTGCCCCCATCGTGGTGCAGCCACCATCCTGACATGTGCCCCCATCCTGCGTGGTAATGTGTGCGGGGGGCGGAGTACGGGAGGTGGAGCCGAGCAGGTCCATGGCACTGAGGACGTCAGTGTCGGGGACTGCATGGCTGGGGACATGTTACTATCCAGGTGTGTGTGTGTGTTCAGTGTATACATGCAGAGGGTGGACAGCGGGGGTGCGGAGCCCAGCAGGGCCATGGTGCTGAGGACGTCAGTGCTGGGGATTGCATGGCTGGGGATAGGTGACTATTCGTGTGTGTGTGTTCAGTATATACATGCGGAAGGGCGGAATGCGAGGGAATGGAACCGAGTGGGGTAATATGTGCAGGGGGTGGAGGCGAGCGGTGGGTATGTGTCTGCTGGGTTGATGGTATGGACTCCAGGGGGTGCAGCACGCACCGGGGATTCGGGGCTCCGTGTGGGTGCGGGGAAAAGTGTCGGGTGTCATCCTGTCGGCCCGTAGTTCGGGATGTTCAGTTAGCTGAGCCGTTGGTCGCAGGCTCTTTAGCGCGCGCGGTGTGGCGACGGTTGTCACTGTAATGACGTCATTTTGGAGCAAGACAGACAGAATAAGCCAATTATATATAGATATATAAAAATGAAAATATTTTTAAGATCTTGCACTTAATGCATCAGCTTTACCTCCTTAATTGTAAAATGTTTTCTGAGGTACTCCTCTACATGTTTTCCAGTGTGTATTGAAGTGCCGCCTTCTAAATTTTGGCAACCCTTGTACTTAATGCATTGGCTTTACCAATCTAGGAGATTCCTTCTTAATAATGGTAAAAATAATTCTGAGGCCCTCCTCTACATGTTTTGCTGGCTGTATTGCAATGCCTCCTTGTACTTTTAGCTAGGCCTTGCACTGACTGCAAAGGCTTTCCCAGTTTGGGAGTCTGAATGTTTTAAAATTGTACCAGAATTGAATCAGAGTACCCCCTCTATGCCTCTTCCTGGCTGTATTACAAACCCTACTTGTAATTTTTAGATAGGCCTTGCATACATATATGTATATGTGTACCTCAGAGGGGTAAATGTTTTTCAGCCTTTGTATTTAGTGCATAGACTTTACCATTCTAGGAGTCCCACTACTTAAAATTGGTCAAACAATTTTGTCTGAGACAATCCTCTATATGTCTTCAAGGGTGTATTGTATTCTCTCAATCTAATTTTGGGCAGACTTTGCACTTAGTGCATAGGTTTTGAGTCTAGGTGACCCACTATCTAACAATTTTAACTGTCTTTTATCTTATTTTATCTGTATGAAGCCTTCCTTTATGTCTAATACAGGATGCATCCACGTTTGTCAGTTCTTGCATTGACCCCATAGGCTTTGTGAGTTTCAGAGTCCTTCCTTTATAAATTATACAGGGGGGCGGAGCTAGCCAATGGTGCGATAAGATGCAGGGAGATGGAGCTCCCGCTTACCTGGTGACTCACGGAGACACAGAGACTGACAAGCAGGAGCAAGAGACAGGCGATGGTATGCAGGAGAGGGCGGACAGCGGAGGCAGCGGCTGCGGAGGTGGAAGAAGCGGGAATTCCCCGTTATTTCAGCTCCCAGACAGAGCTGCAGACCAGCGGTCCCCTAATCAAGATGGCAGCGGCTGGGTAACACACGCGGCTGCAGGAAGACATGGAGGCCTCACAGGATCTGGACACCAATGCTGGTAGGGCAAATGTTCCCCTGATCACTGAGCCCCAAAATCTGCAAACGGAGACCCACAGAGAGACCAGCACACAGGCAGGACAAGCTGCTCAAAAAACCCCAGACAGGGAAAGCCAGAATCCCAGCACAACGGCTCCAGAGGCAGCAAACGTGGGGGGAGGGGAGGAGTGCTACTACTTCTGCTGCTGCAGAATTTTCTCACAAGCAACCACATATTAACATGGCACAGCAGAGTCCTGGAGGGGGGCCCCGACCTCAGCGACATGCAAAGGGAGGGAATGGGAGCCCAGCCCTGAATGCAACCCAGGGAGAAGAAGAGCCTTGGGACTGGAAAGAACACATAAGAGCTATACCAACAAGGAGGGAGATGGATCCCCTGCTGGGTGAGCTGAAAGCCTCACACAAACAGGATATGTATAACCTGCAGTCAGAAATTAAGCAAGTGGGTCAGAGGATGACTGAAATAGAAGAAGCCCAAGAGCAAATATTCTCCCAATTAGACGCTCATCACCAAGTGTTGTCAGATCATTCCTTACAAATACAGGACATTCTAACCCACTTGGATGACATAGAAAATCGCCACTGCTGTAACAATCTTCGCATAAGGGGGCTGAAGGAATCAGTTAAACCAGCACAGCTAGAGAAGTGGGCTCAAAAATACTTCATCAATCTCCTCCAGAGAGACCCAGAGCAGCATTTTGATATAGACCGGATTCATAGGGCACTGCGCCCTAACCGTCTGACCCTACACACCCAAGAGATGTAATCTGTAGAATCCATTTCTATAAAGAGAAGGAAGCTGTTCTCAAGAGCTGCAGGGACAATGGGGCGAGCTCCTATCAAGGGACTTCCCTGCTGGTTCTCTCAGATCTGGCACACAGAACCTTGCAGCTGCGCAGGGCCCTGAGACCACTGCTCCTGCTCTACAAGACAAGGATATCCTATACAGATGGGGGTACCCTTTCCAGCTGTCAGCAAGGAAAAATGGGAAAACGGCAACTCTCAAAGGCCTGGGTGATCTCCCAAATTTTCTGGGGACTTTTGAGCTGCCCATGATTAATCTACCAGACTGGCCAACACCGAAAACGCCGCCACCTCTTCCAACTAGAGAGCAGTGGAATCAAGTTCAGACCAAGAGAGGCAGAAGATCCCCACAGTCTGGCTATCGCTGATGTGACTTGTGCTGCCAAGTTTGGTTGAAGGTGTTGAAAAGGGGGGTCAGGGTCATCCTTTTATTTTTTCTGCAATATATTCACCGAAGTTGTCCTTACCCATGTTGTTCGTCTCTCCAACAGAGGGATAATACTTAATGCATCTGTCTTCTTTTGTTTATTGAGAGCTCATATTATCTCAGAATTTAGTTACAATCATTACTTGAGCTCTTATCTCCAAAATGCTATATTTACTGATTAATATTTCGTTATATAATGATGTTTTATTAGTCTCTGTGTTCTAAAAATAATCCAGGGAGGTTGGGTGTAGAGGAGACAGAGGAGTTGGAAGCTGACTTTACGGAATCGGGACTTCAAGAAGTTATCAGCGCTCTTAAAGTGGGGAAGAGTCCAGGTCCAGATAGCCTCACTCATCGGTTTTATAAAATATGTGGTGAGGCATGTGGATCTTTGATGCTGAAAGCTTATAATTCTATATCTAAAACATGGGGCTTTCCTAAACAATCTCTCCAAGCCCGGATAGCGGTTATTCCCAAGCCGGGGAGGGACCCCTTAGTATGTGCCAACTACAGACCAATATCGCTTATTAACATCGATGTTAAACTATATTCCAAGATAATTGCACTTCGCCTGCACCCACATATTCCAAAATTAATTCACAAGAATCAGGTGGGGTTTGTCCCTGGGAGGGAGGCACGGGACAACACCATTAGAACCAAATCTTTGATTTCCTGGGCTAGAAAACAAAAAATACCTGCTTTATTTTTAACGGTAGATGCTGACAAAGCATTCGATAGGGTTCGTTGGGGTTTCCTTGATGCCTCCCTTCAGGGGATAGGGATTCGTCCTCGGTTGAGAAATTGGATAATGGCACTATACCAAACTTCCACAGCTCAGGTGAGCATAAATGGTCGCTTGTCCAGCCCACTTGATTTTAGGAACGGCACCAGACTTATACATCATAGTGATGGAGTTTTTAGCAAACGCTATTAGAAGGAATCCTTCAATCAGTGGAATACAAGTGGGTCCCTGTTCCCATAAGATGGCTGTGTTTGCGAACGATTTACTGCTCTACGCTACTCAACCAAGGATAAGCCTGCCGGCTGTTCTGGTTAAATTTGAGAAATTTGGTAGATTATCCAATTTTAAGGTTAACCTTCAGAAAACGGAGATGTTAAATGTTTCACTCTCTTCTGAAGAAGAGAGAGCACTTAAATCTTCCTTCCCATTTAAATGGAGTAGCAGTTTTATTAAATATCTAGGGATTAAACCACCAGCAGACCCCCAAAACATATATGACCTAAACTTTCCAGACCTTTTGCAATCCATCGAGAGGGACCTCACAAATTGGCACAACCTTCCAATCTCTTGGTATGGAAGAATTAGCACTATAAAAATGGATATTTTACCCAGTTTTATATTTATTCCAGATCATCCCATACAATTTGGGAGACCCCTTCTTCCTTAAACTAAGAAGGATGATACAACATTTTGCCTGGCACAGTACTAAATCTCGTTTGAAACATTCTCTAGTAACACGCTAATGGTGGGAAGGAGGGACGGGGCTACCTGACTTTAAAGCTTACATGCGGCGGCAGTAGGAAATTGTATTCTAGACCTATTACACAATAAAGAGAATAAATTATGGGTAGAAATGGAACATTTTTGGCTCCAACTAGTGCATTGGGAATTTTTGGGTTGTCCTCGGGTGATCAATTATCGAACATAGAACTGACTCCATTCCTCCTCTCCCTAATTGGCACATGGCGCACTATCAATATGAGATATGGCTTGACCAAAAATCCGGGACCCTTGACGCCTCTTGTGAGTAATCCTCAGTTCCCTTTTTGGTTACACAAGCTCCACCCCAGTCTTATATCTGTTTACACAATGGAAATTCCCCGTGTTAGGGATGTAGTGTCCTCCTCAGCTTATAGAACACTGAACTCCCTATTAGGAGACAGAAGGATGGAACCGGGGCACTGGTTTCTTTATCTTCGGCTCCGAAGCTACGTGGACTCTTTGACACCGGGGTCCAGATCTGATGAGGAAATTACCCATTTTGAAAGGCTATGTATTGCTCAAGAGACACCAACTCATGTTATTTCTACAATCTATAAAATAGTGTTGCTACAGAGTGGGGGAGAGGGCCTGCCCGGATACGTAGACCAGTGGCATAGAGAGTTGGGTCGTGTTTTCACTGAAAAAATTTGGAACAAAACTTTTACTTTAACACACAAAATAACAGTATCCAGTAGGATACAAGAACTAAATTATAAAATTTTATCTAGATGGTACAGGACGCCAGACAAACTTCACAGGATTTTCCCAGAGGTTGTGTGGCGCCCTGGACAAGCCAGGACGTCACAGGTAACAACACACACACCCCCACCCCCAGCAATTCACAGCAGTCACCCCCAGTGAGACCTGGTTTCTTCCCTCGGGTTCAGACAGACACAACAAGTGGGTGGAGTCAGGCAGATGGGCACGCCCACCGAGGAGTCTAGCTGGCCTGAGGCAAAAACCAGCTCAGACAAGTCCAGGCAGAGGAAGAGAGAGGAGGTCTGCAGAGAGGCAGACGCAGACTGGGGCCTAGGTTGGAGCCTAGGTCCCTCGTGTAGCCAGTGAGGCAGACGGTAGTGGCCGTCTGCAGGAGCCGGGAAGACAGTCTTGGTGGAACCGTAGGTAGCCAGGACAGTGGCCCGTCCGGTACCGAACCGGGGAGCCAGCTGGAAACCAGAGCACAGGAGGAGTGTACACGAAGGGGAAGGAAAGGACTTACACTACCAACCTGGGGTCAGGGGAAAAACACCGCAGCCGTCTGTGGAACCCGTCCATCCAGCCGTTTGTTTTATCGGAGACTTTGCATTCTTCATTGGCTGAGTGAGTATCACCGTGCCGTGCGGCACAGCGCTACCCCCGCGACCCTGCACCTCACCAGGCCCCGTAACCCGCCTTACATCCTTAACCCTCACCGAGCCCCGGGACAACCAACCCCCCTACCCACGGAGGGGAGAAATAACATCCAAGCTGCTCCCTGTCATTGCTCCCGGGATCCCCGTGCAGAGCAGCGGTGGTGTCACAACCTCACCACAACCGTTGGTGGCGTCACGGACAATATCCCTAAACCAAACCACCCCTTTTCACTCACGGGCGAGGAGCGCCACTCGAGTCCCCGGGATCCGGCCCACCGCTCGAGCCACCGACCGAGCAGCAGCAGCAGCCGGACCCGAGCAGTGGGTGAGCGCAGCGTCCCCTCCTCCGCCCGCGACAGTTGCAGACGAGTGTTGGAGGTGTCGGGGATCACCGGGGATAATGCTACACGTATGGTGGACATGCACAGTGGTTAGAAAACTGTGGGACGAAATTTTCTCCCTATATAACTATACGCACTTGGAAGTGATCCCTACGCCAGAGATAGCATTACTTTCCATGTTTAATGGATCGGTCTCCAAAATACGTAAAGATCTCTTATCTTACTTCGTAATCTCAGTGAGACAGATTATTCCTAGACACTGGAGAACATCTTATGAGTTGAAGAGAGTAGATTGGGTTGAAGCACTAGATACTATACATCATATGGAGGAGCTGAGGGCATCTGATACAAACACAACTCAGACTTGGTTCACGATCTGGTACCCCTGGATTGAATTTAGAGAATCTCAACAATTTCAGATCTGGCTAACCCAAGGTGTTTTAGAATAGAAGGGGCCTACGATGAGTGGGCCATGTGACCGAGGTGGATGGCAGGGTGACATCATGGTCATACTTTTCCCCTATCTTCTCCTTCTCTTCCCTCTCTTTATTCTCCCTTCCTGCTTTATGTCTTACTTCTTTCTATTTCTTTTTATTTAATTTTTTCTTATATTCTACCTTAAGGAAATCCTGGAATGGGAGTTTCTGAAACTATTTCTTATAGTTTAGTAGCATAAGATAACCACATATGTTACAGTTTATGAAAGACAATTAATATGAGGGTTTCTTTTTGAAAAAGGTGACGTTCTCATAGGTTTTCGGTGATCAGTATAACATCAATTGGATCCCGACGTGACTCTGGAAACCTTATTTCCTATATGCAGAGGATGCCATAAGCGTTGAAACATATTGTTGGACTGCCTCATTACTCTAAAGATTCTTTATTAGAATTGTAACTGTGAATTGAAAATTATACTTTTTGCACCCTTGTTTTGATACAAATATAATAATAATAAAGAAATATTAAACATAAATTATACAGGATGTGTCTGATTATGTCACACATAACACATGCCAAGATAAGGTACTACATGTTAAAACTACATTTACAGGTGAATGTTTTTTTCACCATTGAAAGCAATGAGAAAGTACAAAAAAATGCAACAAAAACACTACGTGTGAACATAGTATAAGGCAGGGATCTCAAACTCGGCTGGGTATATGGGCCGCACAGAGGAAAAAAATAATTTGGGGGGGCCGCATTCTTTGCAGGACAAAGTGACATTTTTATTGGTACCATATATAATATCATTTATTTTTTTTACGCACCTTTGGATCACTGATTTTGAACATTTTCACTTGTTTATTATAGCAAACGTGCACATTCTTTGTTTAAATATAAAAAAAAATATTATTTTTTTTTTTTTTACATTTTATTCCATTCTTGTAACTAATAGTCTTACAATTAGCACTATATAGAAATTTTACATCTTTTAGTAATGTTCTCCATCTTGTTGTAACGTGCTCATCCTTGTCCCCTTGTAGTATTGTGCCCCATCCTAGTCCCCTTCCCACAGTAATGTGCTCATCCTTGTCCCCATCCTAAAGTAATGTTCCCCATCCTTGTCCCCATCTTGTAGTAATGTGCCTCATCCTTGTCCCCATGTTATAGTAATGTGCCCATCCTTATCCCCATCCTATAGTAATGTCCCCAATCTATAGTAATGTTCCCCATCCTTGTCCCCTTGTAGCAATGTCCCTATCCTATAGTACTGTCGCATCCTATAGTAATGTCCCCGTTCTATAGTAATGTGCCATCCTATAGTAATGTGCCAATCTTGTCCCCACCCTATAGTAATGTCCCCAGCATTATCCCTATTCTATAGTAATGTTTCCCATCCTTGTCCCCTTGTAGTAATGTCCCTATCCTATAATACTGTGCCCATCCTAGTCCGCATCCTATAGTTTTGTGCTCACCTTGTCCCCATCCTATAGTAATGTCCCCAGCCTTGTCCCCAATCTATAGTAATAATGTCCCCCATCCAATAGTATTGTGCCCATCCTTGTAATATCCCAATCCTATAGTCATGTCCCCAGCCTTGTCCCTATTCTATAGTAATGTGCCCATCCTGTAGCAATGGGGGGGCAGTGACTATAACCTACAAATCGCTCTCCTCACCTTCCACAGACGCCAGAGTGAAGCTGAGGGGGCGGTCTCCGGCCCCAGATCCACAGAGATTGGAGAGATCGGTCACAAGGCCGGTCTCTCCAATTAGAGCTGGGGGCGGGGGGAAACAGAGGTCACCCAGCTCCAGCCAATCATCAGTGCTACAGCTGCACTGACCATGGCTGAATTTCAATGTTTCAACCATTTTCAATGGCTGAAACATTACAGTGGCTGTAATTGGCTGAGCGGCGTTCGTCAGCCAATCACAGCCTCCGTAGGTCCGGTGAGGAGACACCACCCCTCCTGAGGTCAGGCAGAGGTCCCCTCCTCCCTGAATCTAAGGTATTTGCAAAGCGATCGCAGCCACCGGGGCTCCGGGGCCACGATTTCGCCATGACGTACTGGGTATGTCATGGGTCCTTAAGTACCAGGGAGCCATGACGTACCCAGTACGTCATAGGTCGCTAAGGGGTTAATGTGCCATCCTTCACATACACACACACACACACAAAAACAAACAAAAAAAAAAACACCTTTCTTCTCACCAGTCCCACAATCCCTCAGCTGCCTCATCTCTGCTTCATGCGGCCCCCAGGCCCGTGCCCCTGTTCAGTATCGCAGCAAGTGCAGTGTCACTGTCAGTGATTTATGTCAGATGATTGTGTTGCCAGCGCGAGAGCGCAGCGCCTGCAAAACATTCATCTGACATAAAGTGCAGACAGTGACTGCAGCCCCTGCACCTGCCGCGATAGTGAACAGGGGCACAGGCCTGGGGGCCGCACGAAGTAGCCTGTGGGGCCGCATTCCACCCACGGGCCGTGTATTTGAGACCACTGGTATAAGGGGTGGAGGCACTTTATAAAAAAATCTTCCTTTATAATTTTGCCTTATAAACAAGTCATTATATAGGAAAGAATGTCTCCTAACATTTTTTTCTGTAAAAGCTATTTTATCCTTGGTTTTGTATGTTTTATTGTCTGTCCGTATGACTGGTGTGATGTTCTGACACCCTTGTTCAAAGCAGCGACCTGGGAGTCAACTATGTGTCCCAGCATCTTCCCGATTCCATTTCAGTGATTTTCATGCTCCCCCAAACATCCTGGGAGAAACTTATGGAAAAATTTCTCCAGTTTCTCATTGACTTCCATTATACTCATTACTCGAGCAGTCCGATTTGCTCGATTTGAGTACCGAGCACCTGAGCATTTTAGTACTCAACCATCACTACTAATTAGGAGACTTCTAGAGGCAATTGATCATTCGGGATTCAATTTAATTGTATCAGACAACAATGGGAAGAATACAAATGTGCACAGCACCTATATTCGATATATATTTTTAAAATATTTACAACAGTATGTATTTCCTTTACACCAAAAATACTTGCTACTTAGTAAATCAAATAAAATCCCAGTAAAATACATTTAAGTGAAAAGTTCTTGGGGTATAAATCCATGTTCAAATCATTGTATTTCCTACTTTTACTACTCTTTGAGGCTTTTTTACATTCCTAATCTACGTTATAATTTTTGCTTGTATAAAACGACTCTATATCGCTCATTATACAATATTTTAATCCATTTTACAATTTATGTTTAGTTCAACCAGTACAGAAACATCAATTAGATGTGTTTTCATTTTCTAGAAATCTGGACATAAATCTTATATTTAGCTGCACATTTCTTTTTCAAGGTATCAATATATATCAAGCAGAAACACTCCATAAAAGATCCTGGAACACAGTGGTACCCACTGAGAAGCTGTCAATAATAGTAACTACATATCCTATAGCTAAAAAATGGTGTTCTAGGAATTTTTTTGTCATTATACAATAAATGTTTACTGTCTACGTGCACATGCTGAGCAAAATCGGCAAACTTAAAGACACTGGAATTGGATTTGCAGAAAACCACACTCTATATCATTATCTTCAAAGTCACGTTCTCACAATACATCATGAGGTACTTTTTAAGCATGTAGAGCAATACTATTTAGTCCATGGTATTAAATCAGTTCCATGTCCGATAATCCAAATAAGTTCCTGTATGTTTTTCTGCCTCATACTGGGTATGATTCCTGTTAGTGTCTCATGCAGGACTTTTATTTGCAGAGGAGGCAGAATAAGGACAGATTCACATTTGCATATGATTCGCACGAGTGTAATGTGAGCAAATCCGTAAGACAAAGGAAGAGCCCGGACTGCTGACCCGAAGGGGCTTAAGGGAGGGCTACATGACTAGGAGGGATGCCAGGCCAGAGGGTTAACAAGGGGTTAATGGAGGAAGTCAGTTTGGGCGCGAAATTTGGGGGTGGTGCTAAGGGGCAGTTAGGATCAGGGGTCAGTTTGATTGGTCAGGGGGTGGTGGCTATAGGGGGTAGTATATAGGGCAGGTCAGAGGGGGGGGTGGGTCATTCCTACCTGGACGGTGACTGGAATCGTTGTGGCTGGATCCCGAAGATGGAGGACTTCATGGCACAGATGAAGAGGATGGCGGAGCAGCGTGGACAGCGTTGGATGGACGAGCTGCTCCTGCGATGGTCCGGCGTCGGGGAGGAAGATGGGACCCCCCTGCCTCCGAAGCGGCAGCGAAGAACTCGGCCCCCGGAGCGCCTCAGCCCGGAGATGACGCCGAGGAGCCGGCAGCGGAGACGGAGCCCGAGTGGATGTGCGGCGGTGGATCCGGGAGCCGGGACGTCGCGAGGCCCCGGCCGGAAGTCGGGCCGCGGGCGCCAAGGCAACGCGGCGGTGAGCGACACGGCCGGCCTCCCCTCCTCTTCCGGGTCGCGGCGCACGGCAGTGACGCGCGCGTCGCGGCCGCGTGACCCGGCGCGGTCACCTGACCCGGCGCGGTCACCTGACCCGGCGCGGTCACCTGACCCGGCGCGGTCACGTGGCCCGCTGCGCTCGCGTGACCCGGCGTCCCCTTGTGCTCCGGCGGCCTCACCTGACCGAGCGCGCTCACCTGACCCGCCGCGGTCACGTGGGGCGGCGCGGTCACGTGGGGCGGCGCGGTCACGTGGGGCGGCGCGATCACGTGGGGCAGCGCGGTCACGTGGGGCGGCGATGTCACCTGACCGGGCGCTGTCACCTGACCGGGCGCGGTCATGTGACCCCACGTACTCACCCGTCCCGGTGCGTCCCCGCGATCCGGCAGGCTCGCCTGACCCGGTGCGGTCACCTGACCCGCCGCGGTCACGTGGGCCGGCGCGGTCGCGTGGGTCGGCGGGGTCGCGTGGGTCGGCGGGGTCGTATGAGCCAGCGGGGTCACGGGGGCCAGCTGGGTTGCGTGGGCCAGCGGGATCGCGGGGTGCAGATGAGGCCACAGTGGCGGCGGCGGCAAGGTCTAGGAGCAGAGCGGGGCCCATGCAGGAGCATGGGGTCCCAGTGTCGGCGGGGGAGTCCGTACGGAGACGGCCCGGATCAGCGGGGCCCGGCCTGGGACCGCAGCGGAGGGACAGCGATGGAACGGCGTCGGGATCAGCCGGAGCACGCGGGGATGCCGGACGGCATGCCCCAGGCGGTGTTTATGTGGCGGGGCCAGCGTCTGGATCGTCGCGGAGGATGGATGGTGCTGCGGGCGGACGGGGCCTAAGGTCGAGTCTGCCGGACGGCGGGCTCCCTGGGCCTGGGTCCAGTGAGGACGATGAGGCCACCCTGGAGGAGGACGTCGCGGAGGACGGCAACGGGGACCAGATCGTGGAGGTCGGCGAGGCGGCTGGAGTGCGACGCGGAGGACATGTGACGGCTGTTTCGGGATCTTCTCGGAGTCAGCCTGGTAAGACCACGGTTTCTTCTATTTCTCGTGCACATGGTTTGGCTATGGATGGTGTGTCTGGTGATGTGGATGGCGTGCAGGGCGTGAATGTGGTTGGTGGTACGGGTGGTTTCCTTGGTGGCCCGAGTGGCGGGCGGGTCGTGAATGTGGTGACGGGTGACGGCAGTGTGGCATCCGAGTTGTTGAGGTTGGTTAGGGGTTTGTTTGCCCCTGTGGGGGGCCCTAGCTTGGTGTGGCAGGGAGCGACGGGGCAGGAGGTTGCGACTCCTGCGGTTGGAGGGGTTGCTAGTGGCAATGCGGTTGGTGAGCCGGTGGTGGCGGCTCCCGCGGCCCCAGCTGCGGCTCCCGCTGCCGCAGCTGCGGCTGCAGTGGACATTGTTCGATTGGATGACAAGGCGAGAGGGGAAGTGTATGTTTGCTTTGATGGCCCGTTGGGGGCGCATCTGAAGCAGGAGACCAGGGAGAAAATATGGAAGGATGAATATGTTGAAATATTCTCATTGCTTCCGTTGGAAAAGTTTAATCTGGATCGGGTTAAACCGGATGAGAGCAAAAAGGACGAGGAAGAACGGCGGCGTTATCGCCTTATTCCCCGCACTTTTCAGAACTGGTTGCAGGCCTTTGTGATACTGGCCGGTGTGGTGGGGGAAAAGGCTCCGGATAACTGTACGGCGCTTTTCTGTTATCTGGATTCTATCTGTGAGGCGTACAGGACCTATGGGGGGACTGCTTGGCTAAGATATGACGAGCAGTTTCGCCAGAGGAAGGCGGTCAGACCCAGTTTACGGTGGGACCACAAAGAAATTAGTCTATGGATGCGGCTGATGGCTGCGCCGAAGTCGGCATCACAGTCCTTTCCAGGGGGCACCGGCGGGGGATCATTTGGCACCTCGTCGGGGCCCAAAAAGGGCGTTTGCTGGCAGTTTAATGAGAAGGAATGCCGGTTTGGGTCTTCCTGCCGATTCAAGCACGAGTGTTCGGGCTGTGGTGGCGCCCACAGCCACCTTAAGTGCTTCCGGAAGGGAAAAGGAAAGGCCGCTGAGTCTTCGTCAAAAAGGGAGGACCCCGGTGAGGGTAGATCGGATGGCGCCGTTTCTAAGTAGATACCCGGATCGGGTGTCGGCGGAATTGTTGAGTGACGGTTTTAGTTTTGGTTTCAAGATACTGTCAGTGGTTAAGACGGGAGAGATTCGTTTAAAAAATTTACAGTCGACTCGCCTACATGGTGAGGTTGTTGCGGATAAGTTACGGAAGGAGGTGGAGCTAGGACGGATGGCGGGGCCTTTTGATGCCCCTCCATTGCCGGACTTGGTTGTGTCCCCGTTGGGGTTGGTCCCAAAAAAGGAACCTAACAAGTTCCGGCTCATCCACCATTTGTCCTATCCTACTGGCCGGTCGGTGAACGATGGTATTGATCCTGAGCTGGTTTCGGTTTCGTATGTCCGTTTTGATAAGGCTGTGGAATGGTTAAGGAAGTTGGGCTGTGGTTCGCTTTTGGCGAAAACGGATATAGAAGCGGCCTTCCGCCTGTTGCCGGTGCACCCGGACAGTTTTCACCTGTTGGGGTGTTGGTGGGAGGACAAGTTTTATGTAGATTGTTGTTTGCCTATGGGCTGTTCAATTTCATGTTCTTATTTTGAGAAGTTTAGTTGTTTCTTGGAATGGGTAATTAAGGAGGAGGCAGGTCTAGATTCAGTGTTGCATTACTTGGACGACTTCTTGTGCATGGGGCCTGCGGGATCCTCGCAGTGTTCCCTTTTGCTTCGGACAGTGGAGCAGGTTGCTCGCCGGTTTGGCGTTCCGTTGGCGCCGGAGAAGACGGAGGGTCCGGTTACGGTTTTGAAATTCCTGGGTATCGAGCTGGATACGGTTGCCATGGAGTGCCGCTTGCCGGAGGACAAGCTGGTGGATTTGAGGCGTTGTGTTCAAGGGGCCATTGAGGCCAAGAAGATTCGTTTACGGGACTTGCAGTCCCTGTTGGGGAAGTTGAATTTTGCGTGTAGAATATTGCCGATGGGGAGAGTTTTTTCCCGTCGCTTGGCTCAAGCCACCACCGGTGTGTTGCACCCTTTGCATTTTGTGCGTTTGAAGGTGGAGCATAAGGCGGACCTGAGAGTGTGGTCCCGTTTTTTGCAGCTGTACAACGGACGGTCATTGTGGCTTCGTGAGGTGGTGTCAAATGAGGAGTTGGTGCTGTATACGGACGCGGCGGGATCCAGTGGTTTTGGCGCATATTTTGGGGGGAGATGGTGTGTCGGCAGGTGGCCTGATTCGTGGCGGGTTTGCGGTCTGACTAGGAATTTGGCCCTGTTGGAACTTTTTCCTATTGTCGTGGCCTTAGAGGTTTGGGGACAGGATTTGAAAGACAGGAAGGTGCGTTTCATGTGTGACAACCTGGGGGTTGTTCAGTGTGTTAACAAGTTGACAGCTGATTCCCCCCCGGTGGTGGACCTCTTGCGTCATTTGGTGCTGAAATGTCTGGAGTTGAACTTGTGGGTCTGCGCTGTACATGTGCCGGGGGTGCTGAATTCTGTGGCTGATGCTTTATCTCGCTTCCAGTGGGACCGCTTTCGAATGCTGGCGCCGGACGCGGAGCAGCAGGAGACCGTATGGCCCGTCTGGTTGTGGGACCTGGTTTGCAGCCGGCCTGGGAATTGATCCGACATTCGGTGGCACCCAGTACGTGGCGCAGCTATAATTCAGCGTGGGACCGTTGGCTCGAGTTGGTTGATGAGGTGGGAGGTCATGTATCTGAAGGTGACAGAGTTTATTTAGTTTTGTTCATGTTGGGCAGGGCTAAGGAAGAAGGCCTTTCGTGGTCGGCCGTGGCGGGCAGGTTAGCGGGCATTTCCTTCTTTTTCAAGTTATTGGGATGGAAGGACGTTACGAAGGATTTCTGGGTGCGCCAGGTGATGAAGGGTTACCGGAGGGCGGGGGCGCGCCGAGACCTTCGGCGCCCGGTATCTTTTGAGCTGCTGGGCAAGCTGTTGTCGGTGTTGCCTCGGGTGTGCTGTTCGGAGTATGAATGCCAGTTGTTTGGGACCGCTTTTGTTTTGGCCTTCTTTGGGGCGTTTAGAATTAGGGAACTGGTGAGCAGAAACACGAGGAGTCACGGAGGTTTGTTGCTGGAGGACGTGGAATGCGGTATGGATGTGGTGCGGTGTTGCTTGAGACGGTCAAAGACGGACCAGCTGGGTAGAGGTCGGATGGTGGAACTATGGGGTGTACCTGGTTTAGCGGAGTGCCCTGTGAGATGGCTGTCGGCGTTTTTAGAAGTGAGGGGAGCTCGCCCGGGGTCCCTTTTGTCCCACCAGGACGGGTCAGCCTTGTCGAGTTACCAATTTGTCTGCATCTTTCGGAGGTGCCTGCAGTGTTGCGGTCTCAACGAGGCTGAGTTCGCGTCGCATTCCTTTCGGATTGGGGCTGCGACTCAGGCGGCTCGTTGGGGTCTGGGCGCGCAGGCTCTCCGTAAGATTGGACGATGGGACTCGGCCAGGTTTAGATCTTACGTCCGGCCGAACTTGTTGTGAGATATTGGTGGGGGGGGGGGGGGTCGGGGGCGGTATTTGTTTGGTAATCATTACCCATTTTCTTCCTTGTGCCCCCCCCCCCCCACCCCCTCTGTGTTGTCACCTTTTGTTTTGTAGGTTTACCGTTGTTGGTGTGGGTGCTCGGCCACTCATACGTGTATTGGGGGGCGTTTCGTGCGGGAATACGACCGGACGGCCGCCAGTTGGGGGTTCCCAGAGTAAAGGCTACTGTGCGATGGATCGGGGTCAGGGGCATGCTGTGGAGTGAGGTGTTGCCTACCTGGCGCCACCATTCGCAGCTGGACAGAGCACCGGACGTGGTAGTACTACACGCGGGTGGGAATGACCTCGGTCTCCGGGCTTCCAGGGACCTGATACAAGACATAAAATGTGACTGCCTGCGGCTCCTGTCTTCCCACCCGGGTCTAGTAATTGTCTGGTCGGATATGGTTGCGCGGCTGACATGGCGGCACGCCAGGTCGGTGGAGGCAGTAAACCGGGCGCGAAGTAAAGTGAATCGGGAGATTGGGCGGTTCATTTCCCGGGTTGGGGGTGTCTCTGTTCGGCACCCGGAGTTGGAAGCGGCGTCCGCCGACTTGTTGCGCCGGGACGGGGTCCATTTAAATTCGGTGGGAAATGATATTTGGGCCTTAGGGCTGATGGAGGGGCTTGAGAAGGCTTTGTTGGTGTGGGAGGACTCGCGCGCACAAGGGGTCATGCGAGCTCGCGGTGGCGGAAAGGAGGGGGGTGTCTGAAGGTGGGGGTTTGCACAGAGGAGAGGACGGAACCCAGTGCCGGAGCGGGTTACCTCTAGCGGTGCAATTGTTTGGTAAACGGGTCCTTGCTGGGTTGAGTCTCAGCGGGACATAGTGGGGGCAACATCTGGCTTGGGCTCTCGAGTCGGTGTGTTGCGGCTGAGGGCCAGGAGACAGGCTGATGTTGCAAAGAACATTTTGGTTAACCTTCAGGTACCCCCCCCTTCCTTTTCGGGTTCTTCAATGAAGAGTTGTACTGTTACATGGCTGATGTTTATGTTATGAATAAATGGGGCTGCTGTGGCCTTTATATTCCAACGTCACACAGTGTTTGTGTTTATTTTAGATAGGAACCCTAGGGGGGTAGGGGGTTGTTGGGGAAGGTCAAAGGCCTTCAGTCAGACATTCCGGAGTCAAGGAAGAGCCCGGACTGCTGACCCGAAGGGGCTTAAGGGAGGGCTACATGACTAGGAGGGATGCCAGGCCAGAGGGTTAACAAGGGGTTAATGGAGGAAGTCAGTTTGGGCGCGAAATTTGGGGGTGGTGCTAAGGGGCAGTTAGGATCAGGGGTCAGTTTGATTGGTCAGGGGGTGGTGGCTATAGGGGGTAGTATATAGGGCAGGTCAGAGGGGGGGGTGGGTCATTCCTACCTGGACGGTGACTGGAATCGTTCCCGCCCGCCCGCCCTAATTGAGGATTCGACATCGATGAAGACAAGAAGGAAGATCGTATTTGTCGCAGCGGCGGAAAGGAGGGGGGTGTCTGAAGGTGGGGGTTTGCACAGAGGAGAGGACGGAACCCAGTGCCGGAGCGGGTTACCTCTAGCGGTGCAATTGTTTGGTAAACGGGTCCTTGCTGGGTTGAGTCTCAGCGGGACATAGTGGGGGCAACATCTGGCTTGGGCTCTCGAGTCGGTGTGTTGCGGCTGAGGGCCAGGAGACAGGCTGATGTTGCAAAGAACATTTTGGTTAACCTTCAGGTACCCCCCCCTTCCTTTTCGGGTTCTTCAATGAAGAGTTGTACTGTTACATGGCTGATGTTTATGTTATGAATAAATGGGGCTGCTGTGGCCTTTATATTCCAACGTCACACAGTGTTTGTGTTTATTTTAGATAGGAACCCTAGGGGGGTAGGGGGTTGTTGGGGAAGGTCAAAGGCCTTCAGTCAGACATTCCGGAGTCATGCTGCAGCTCAGATCTGTGAGTTGTTCCTCAGCCCTAAACAGACTGAGGAAAAAATTACAGCATGCTGTGATTCTCTGCGAAAGCCATGTCACCCGCACCCATTCAAGTCTATAGGTGCGAGAGACACATCAGAGTGCACTCGGATGTTGTCAAAGTGCAGATCAATATACACACATGCTGAAAATGGAGGAGATATGGAGATTAATCCCTCCCTCTCCTACGGAGCTGGGATCCGATCTCAGGAACGGATCACAGTCACATGACCCTCAGCTCACGCTTGTAGCAGAGCCTGAGCCAAGGTTCATTAGCATATCGCATCAGATGATCTTGCATCAAAAGCAATACGCAGGTGTGACTCTGCCCTAAAGAGTAGAAGAGCTGATACCTTGCAATCTGCTTTAGGCCTCTTTCACACGTATGTGCCTCTGGTACGTGTTTGGTCAGTTTCCGCACGTACCGGAGACATGTACACACGTAGACCTAGGTATTCCAATGGATTTGGATACACGTATGTATTTACGCACAGAACGTGTGTCCGTTCCGTACATACGTGTGTCCGTGTGTACCTCACGGCAACATGTATGTTTTCTCTCCGGCATCACAGGTGTCACACGGAACACACGGATGTGTTCTGTGTGACACGCACCGGAAAAAAGACGTGTCTGCGAGGAAAAAAAAAAATCTTTACTCACCTTCTCCAGCTCTGCTGTCTCTGTTGCTGCTGTCACTTGCTTCCGACCGCCGCTCATTAGGCTAATTGAATGTTCACTTCACTGCGGCTGGAAGCAGCAGCAGCGGGAAGCGGCAGGACCAGAGACCAAAGTTCAGCACCACAGACAGCAAATCCAGGGCCAGGTGAATAGAAAGTTCCCGTTCTCCGTGTGTTATCACGGATAACACACGGAGAACACACCTAGGCAATAAACACGGCTCACGGAGGGCATAACGCACCTTTGACACGTCCGTGAAAAATGTGCGTGTTTTTTCACTAACGTGTGAAAGAGGCCTTACAACCACCTGTCTTATCTTGTAGAGCACAGATGTCTCTCTTTGCCACTTTACTTCTTTAAATTTTATCGCTTTATATTGTTTTTTAGTGATGGGTGAACCCAAACTGTAAAGTTTGGGGTCCGTACAGAACACATAGTGTTCGTGCATACGATCCCGAACACGAGCGTGCCTGGGAAGCTCGTGTAACAATTCAGATCCAGTTTGGGTCCAGGATGGTGTGGTAAAAAATAAGCACATTATTAAAAAATATTATGATTATACTTACAGGTCCCGCAATGCGTCCTGCAGACTCTGTCTCCTGGCTGCTTCTGCTTCCATGTATGATCATTGCTGTACCCCCGGGTAACCACCACTGACTAAAGAATCTTCCATGATGTCATAGCCATGTGACCAGTCTGGTGTGAATGTTGTACAGACATTGGCTTACAGACTGGTCAGATGGCTATGACATCATGGAAGGTCCTGTTAACTTCGGGGGGTATTCATTGCACTGCTCATCACTCTGCAGTCTTCGGCTCTTTTTGGCCGTGTTCGCAGTGACGTCAGAGTTCACCCGAGGCCATGGCTCATGGACTCGATTAAATTTTGTCTGTCACTGTGGAAGTCTGGCATCACATCACCCAGCACAGCTCACACTCTCCTGACAGGAGCGGGTCGGCTTCATGTATTTCCATGCATCTGAGCTGCCCCTGTCCGGAGAGTGTCTAGCCTTGCGTGGTGATGCAATGCAAGACTTCACGAGTCATACGCAAATGGAAACATAACCTCAGTGTCAGCCTGCTTCTCGCTCTGTACAGAGAGCTGAAGCAGAGCTGACATGGCTGTCCCTGATTCTCGCTCTGTATAGAAACTTGACTGTACAGAGCGATGAAGCAGAGCTGACATGGCTCTACCTGCTTCTCGCTCTGTAGAGACACTTGTCTATACAGAGTGATGAAACAGAGCTGACATTGCTCTACCTGTGGACTACGTTGGACTAAGGATTTTTTTATAATAAAGATGGAGTCTCTACTTTTTTGGTTTTATTTCTAATAAAAAAAGTTTCAATGTGTTGTGGTATTTTTTAATGTTTACTAGAAATTTAAGGTGGCCATGTCTAATTTGGCGTGACACCATGAATTTCGGGCTTAGTACCAGCTGAGAATACAAAGCTGGTATTAACCCCTTTTTTACCGAGGGTGCCACCGCCATCAGGGCCAATGGACGTGTCGGGTAAAGCGCCTGGAAATGGCACTAAAAAACAATGTGCAATTTCCAGGGGCAGCTGCGGGCTGCAGTTATTAGCATGGAGGGTGCAGAATGCTTGGTCCTTACCATGCTGAGAATCCCAGCCTCCAGCTGCCTGGCTTTACCTGACTGGCGATCAAAATACGGCATGAGCTCACACATTTTTTTTTAATTATTTTTTTAAATAAAAAAAAAAATAATGGGCTTTCCTGTATTTTGATTTCCAGCCAAGGTAAACCCAGGCAGATGGAGGATGCAGCCCGTAGCCGTCCGCTTTATCTGCGCTGAGAATCAAAAAAACTGCACAGCATTATGTCAGTTTTTTAAATTAATTATTTATTTATACGCTACTATATGCGTGAGGGACCCATCAGCCAATCACAGACACTGTCACGCAGAATGGGCATCTGTGATTGACTGTTGGAATAACCTGGAATCTGCCCATACATTCTAGATACTAGAATGTATGGGCTGGTTTTAGGTTACTCCAGCATCCAATCACAGATGTCCATTCTGTGACAATATCTGTGATTTTCTGTTATTTTAACAGTAAAATAAAACAACAACAACAAAGAGAAAAAAATATTTTATTAGAAATAAAACAGAAGACATTTAGGACTCCATCTTTATTACTAAAAAAAAAACTTCCGATGTAGTCCAAAGGTGGGCGAGCATCTTCAGCCCTGCTACATCTGACTTACAGGACCTTCCATGACGTCATAGCCATATGACCAGTCTGTAAGCGAATGTCTGTACAACATTCACACCAGACTGGTCACATGGCTATGACATCATGGAAGGTCCTTTAGTCAGTGGTGGTTACCCAGGGGCACAGCAATGATCGGACTCAGAAGCAGAAGCGGCCGGGAGACAGAGTCTGCAAGACGCGTCGCGGGACCTGTAAGTATAATGACAATGTTTATTATTAACTATATTCTTTTTTTACAGCCCCTCATGCCGCATCACATAACTGTAAAGTCCAAGTTCGGTGTTCAGACGCATGTTCATGTTATCTCAGAACCTGAACTAGAACTTTACAAAACGAGGCTCCCGAACACGAACATCGGGAGGTTCGTCCATCACTATAGTTTTTACTTTAAAATTATAACTATGGTTAATATACAGTATATTGAATGAAGAAGGTGTAGAATTCTGTCATACTTTATCTCTAATGTATTTTAAACTGATTAGGGTGCTCACTGACGGGTGAGTTCAATAAGTGGCATTTTTTTAAAATCATTCTTAGGCATTTTTTGATAGCAAAATATTTTTGAGATTTACTTGAGATGGCTGGATTGTCATTGTAAACAAGCACTTGTACTTTGTCGTCCCCTCCATCTCATTGTAGATTGTAAGCTTTCACGAGCAGGGTTGTCTCTTTTTTTTTTCCTCCATATTCTAAATATTGTATTTTCTATAACTGTTATTTGTTTATATATGAACCCCCTGAATTGTAAAGCGCTGCGGAATATGTTGGCACTATAGAAATAAAGATGTATTATTATTATTATTATTATTATTATTATTATTATTATTATTATTATTTTAGGCATTGTTTATAGCATCAAAATGAATACCTCTTCCCTAATTGAAAAGGTGTTATAGTCAAGTTAATTGCCAAAAATTGATAAAAGTAATTAGAACGCCTGATATATCTCCTGTACCTCCCAACTTTATTAAAATTGATTATTATTTTTTGCCATCCTTGCTATTCAATTTTAAATTACACATTAAAAGTTAAAAATGCCAATAGGTTCAGACACTTGAGTCAGCAATGGAGCATTTAATCCTCCCCTAAACATTAATGACAAGTATTTTTATGTTTCATGATTTCTTTTGTATCTAACTGAAAGGTAAAGTTACATCTTGAAAAATATTACATTCCTGATAATTTATAATGGGTTCAGAAGGTTTACAGTTTTCATATATAGAATGAGAAAAGCGCAGCAGACGGTGCTATGCCGGCCAGCAAACAAAGCAATGAAAACCAGATGGAACAGACACTAAGAGTAGTGAGTTGGTTTACTGTTTTGTTTTTTTATTTTTCAGTCTTTTTTTTCTTTACATATAGCAAACTTCAAAAAAAAATGCATTGAGTTATCCGTAATACATAGACAGTAAACTGGGAATGGAAAACAAATGTTTTCTAAAAAATAGAGATAGTAGACAGATAGATTGATAGAGATAGATATTAGTGATGAACAAAGATGCTCGGATCCTCAGTACTCAAATCGAGCAAATCGGAATGCTTGGGTGCCTGTCTTGAGTAACGAGAATAATGGAACTTAATGGAAAATTTGAGCATTATTCCAACAAAACTTCCCATGAGGTCTGAGAGGCAGTAAAATTGATGAAATGGATGGAAAAACTACTGAAATAGATTGAGAACAGCATGAGGAAGATGCCTGGACAGATCTCTGACTCCCAGGTCGCTGCTGAGAACAATGTTGGCAAAGTATTACATCACTTTTGCTGACTGACAATAATAACACATACCAAAGCAAAGATAACATGGATTTTAGAGGAAAAAAGTGTTAGGAAGTATTCTTTCCTGTATAATGTCTTGAACATAAGGCAAATTTAAAAAGAGAAAAACTGCCTCCTCCATCCCTTAGGCTATGTTCACACTTAGCGTTTTTTCTGCATTTTTATACTTTCAATGGCGAAAAAAACATTCACTGGTAAATATTTTAACTTTTTTCTAGCTTATCTGGGCATGTGGCGTTTGTGACATCATACACATCCTGTATAATTTATGAAGGAAGGACTCTGAAACTCACAAAGGCTATGCAGTCAATGCAAGAACAGGCAAAAATTATAAGAAACAGGGACTCTGAAACACCCTGTATTAGACATAAAGTAGAGTCTTAATGAGGCCCATACACATTCTGTTAAAAATGTTAGGTAGTGGGACTCCCACACTCAAAGACCTTATGCACTAAGCATAAAAGTTGCCAAAAATTAGAAAGAGGGACTGCAAGACCCCCTGGAAGACTCATGGAGGAGAGACTCTGATTCAATTCTGGTACTATGTTAAAATATTCTGACACCTAAACTGGGAAAGCCTATGCACTCAGTGCGAGGTCAAGCAAAAATTACAAAGAGGCAATGCAGTACACCCTGGAAAAGACATAGAGGGGGACTGTGGTTCAATTCTGGTACAATTTTAAAAAAACATTCTGACTCAGAGACTGGGTATTCTCTGCATTCCAACCGACAACTTGTTTGCACTGTTCAGCCATCAGGAGTGGTGTCTGATGACCCCATGCAAAGTTGGACAGAAAGCTAGGTCTCGTGGATGAGCGTGTTTGTTGTACTCGCACAGTATGCACATTTTCACCTGGCCAAAGACCTCGGCCTGTGCATGTGCCATCAGCAGCACGTCCACTTCCTTTTCTATTACCACATGTGTTGTGCATATTATATGATGTATGCAGCTAGGAGCGCTATTAATAGGGAATAAAATTTAATACATGTAGCCCAGAAAAAGCATTTTGGTTTTTACTTGCAGTAGCAAGGACTGTAAGGAAAGAAACCTTGCCTATATGCCTCTAATGGTAAACTATCCCTTCGACAGCAGCTAGTCCTATGGTAAAAACGCTTACTCATAAAGTCTATGCACCAAGCACAAGGGCTGCCAAAAATTAGAAGGAGGCACTCCAATACACCTTGGAAAAGGTGTAGTGTAGGGTATCAGAATTTTTTTGCCCCCACTATTAAGCAGGGGAACTCTTAGGCTGGTAAAGCCAATGCACAATGTGCAAGGGCTGCCAAAAATTAGAAGCAGACACTCCGATAAGCCCTAGAAGACACATGCAGGAGGGCCTCAGAAAAGATTCTTTTTACCATTTGGAAGGAGTGGGATTCCTACACAGGTAATGCCTATTCACTAAGTGCAAGGGCTGTAAACATTTACTATTGGGTTTTTATATATATATATATATATATATATATATATATACATATATATATATATATATATATATATGTATATATATATATATATGTATATGTACAATTATTTGAGGTAGGCCTCTAAAAATTATGTATTAGTGCATCATACAAACCCTTGAAAAATTAAGAGCAAGGGTTGCATCATGGCCCTGTTGATATAGTTGATATAGTGGAGTAGGAAGCCTCAGAAAGATGAAAACAAGAATTGTATGCCCTTGTTTGAGTGAGAATCATTGCATGGGAATTCACTGCAATAAAATGAACATTACAATTGACGTTATGTCTGACTGCTGTCATCCGGTGGGGTTTAGAAGTCTGAGCTAATCCACACTTTGTTTATTTTGATGAGTCAGCTTTCACCATTTCTATTTGACAGGCAGATGCGCCTGTTGGTTTTACCCCATGAAGGACTAAAAGCTTGCTCAGACAAAAAAAGGGTGGCAGAGCAGGTTATTGCCTCCAAGGCGTTGAGGGACAGTTCATGCCAGGTGTCCAGCTTGGACACGCAATAACTGTGTGGTACAGAGGAATCACGGAGGATGGTGGTACATTCGGATAGGTAATGTTTCCCCATCTTCATAAACTTATCTCTTTGTCAGAGAACCCCACACATCTGGGCCTGGATGCTGGAAGGGTCTTATGAAACTGTACCAGACCTTTGATAGGGTGCCTCTGCCTCTGTTGGTCCTTCTCTGTGTCTCCCTTTTCTCTATTGCTTGGTTGTCCAAAGAACTCTGACCTCTGTCACCAGAATTGTCAGATGGGAATTTTTTCACAAATTCTTCAACTATGGCTTTCAAGTATTGCACAATTTTAGTTGCCTTCTCCGCTGCAGGAAGGAGAGATGGAAAATTCTCTTTGTAGCTTGGGTTTAGAAGAGTGTACAACTAGAAATTAGTGTTGGAAAATATATGTATAACACTAGGTCACAAGAAATGCAGTGGTACATAATATCTGCCATGTGTGCCAGACTTCCAACAAGCAAGACTTTCCTGCCTCCACTAGAAGGATGACTTTCATCTCCTCCATCTCCTCTTCCTCAGGCCATCCACGCTGAACAGATGAGAAACTGTTGCTGGTAGTACCCTCTGTAGCAAAGGCAACCTATCACACGGTACCTGGCTCAAACCTCGCCAAGTGTCAGGACTACTTCTGAAGCTGTTCACACAGCAGACACTCCACATGATGCTGCTTTTGAGTTGCACAGACAAGCTATTGTCTATACCTCTGTGAGTGATTGCTGTGAATTTGAGTTTTGTTTATTCCTCTATTTTTGTGGGATTAATCAATCCTGTCCCGGTACTCCACTGGGTGGAAGCAGGTGGTCCACTAGACTAGGGTTGCTCAGGAGCTAGGGCTAGGAAGGCGGCTCAAACATTATCACTTTCAAACATATATTTGGGATCAGGGTTAGACATGGTTCTCCTAGCCTGAGGGCCAGTTTAGGCTCCCCTGTAAAACGGTTTAGTAGACACAGAATCATGATGGTTACGCTGATTATGGCGCCATCGCCACTCACCATCTTGGTTGATTCCTCAAAGTTTTGGAAAACTGCACAGCTCGATCCTTATGTGCGGAGACTGACATAATACCAATGGTCATGTTGTAGCTGGCACTCGCAAGAGCTGCTATAGCACTGTAAGACCTGCGGCAGTTGTCGGTGACTTACAGAAATAGGTGTATATGAGGCATTCCTTGACAAGTAGCTCAGGCAAATCTTAGTAGGTTTTCAGAAATTGCGACGTCAATAAGTTGAGCATGTGGGCCAGGTATGGTATGTGTGGCATCATACCAAGGTTCAGAGCCACCACCTGGTTATGGCCATTATCACATATGACTATGCCAGGTTGTAGGTTCCGCGCCAATAGCCACAGATCTGTCTAGTCTGTTAAACCTTTCAAAAGCTCTGTGTCATTGTGCTGTTTGTCACTTACAGATATTTTCAGCAGACTATTGCTACTTCACCGAGGCAGTGCTGCAGGTTTTCCAACCTGAGACTGATAGGGATGACAATTCGGAGATGGTGGATAAGGAGGAGGTGCAGGAACTGGTGTAAAAGGTGGGGAAACCCTGATGTAACTATGGCTCGAAATACTAGATGTCGGTAACATGTGTGCCTTCCCAGGGTCTGACGCCACATAGTTCACCCAGTGTGCTGTCACAGAAGCGTAGCATTCCTGGCCATAAGCACTTGTCCACATGTCGGTGATTAACACAAAAACCTGAGCTGAAACAATGTTCAGTAAACATGCAACATTAAGCATGTGAATTGCAGCCTTAAGACTAGAAAAAACCAAGGAGAAAAATTGTATGAAAAATACCCTGAATATAAATAAATAAATTGCAAGTGCTTAATAACAGGGTACTTAGTGTATACATTTTTGCAAAAAGGTAAAAAGCTGTCTCACCTCGTCACGGTGTACCCATCTGAGACAGTCCTTAACCTACTGAAGTTAAAAACATTATCAATACCTGACTTGTGTCATGTCAAACTCCAATATGAATGGTGGCAAGTGGTCAGCTGTGTCCCAGATAAAATACACAGCAAAGTGAGACGCAATCAGCTGTTCAGTCTCAGTACTAGGAGGGCTGCACCCCCAACTTGCAACCAAGCAAGAAAACATACAAAAAACACAAAAACCTGAGCTGAAACAATGTTCAGTAAACATGCAACATTAAGCATGTGAATTGCAGCCTTAAGTAGGTTAGGGACTGTCTAAGATGGGTACACCGTGACGAGGTGAGACAGCTTTTTACCTTTTTGCAAAAATGTATACACTAAGTACCCTGTTATTAAGCACTTGCAATTTATTTATTTATATTCAGGGTATTTTTCATACAATTTTTCTCCTTGGTTTTTTCTAGTCTTAAGGCTGCAATTCACATGCTTAATGTTGCATGTTTACTGAACATTGTTTCAGCTCAGGTTTTTGTGTTTTTTGTATGTTTTCTTGCTTGGTTGCAAGTTGGGGGTGCAGCCCTCCTAGTACTGAGACTGAACAGCTGATTGCGTCTCACTTTGCTGTGTATTTTATCTGGGACACAGCTGACCACTTGCCACCATTCATATTGGAGTTTGACATGACACAAGTCAGGTATTGATAATGTTTTTAACTTCAGTAGGTTAGGGACTGTCTCAGATGGGTACACCGTGACGAGGTGAGACAGCTTTTTACCTTTTTGCAAAAATGTATACACTAAGTACCCTGTTATTAAGCACTTGCAATTTATTTATTTATATTCAGGGTATTTTTCATACAATTTTTCTCCTTGGTTTTTTCTAGTCTTAAGGCTGCAATTCACATGCTTAATGTTGCATGTTTACTGAACATTGTTTCAGCTCAGGTTTTTGTGTTTTTTGTATGTTTTCTTGCTTGGTTGCAAGTTGGGGGTGCAGCCCTCCTAGTACTGAGACTGAACAGCTGATTGCGTCTCACTTTGCTGTGTATTTTATCTGGGACACAGCTGACCACTTGCCACCATTCATATTGGAGTTTGACATGACACAAGTCAGGTATTGATAATGTTTTTAACTTCAGTAGGTTAGGGACTGTCTCAGATGGGTACACCGTGACGAGGTGAGACAGCTTTTTACCTTTTTGCAAAAATGTATACACTAAGTACCCTGTTATTAAGCACTTGCAATTTATTTATTTATATTCAGGGTATTTTTCATACAATTTTTCTCCTTGGTTTTTTCTAGTCTTAAGGCTGCAATTCACATGCTTAATGTTGCATGTTTACTGAACATTGTTTCAGCTCAGGTTTTTGTGTTTTTTGTATGTTTTCTTGCTTGGTTGCAAGTTGGGGGTGCAGCCCTCCTAGTACTGAGACTGAACAGCTGATTGCGTCTCACTTTGCTGTGTATTTTATCTGGGACACAGCTGACCACTTGCCACCATTCATATTGGAGTTTGACATGACACAAGTCAGGTATTGATAATGTTTTTAACTTCAGTAGGTTAGGGACTGTCTCAGATGGGTACACCGTGACGAGGTGAGACAGCTTTTTACCTTTTTGCAAAAATGTATACACTAAGTACCCTGTTATTAAGCACTTGCAATTTATTTATTTATATTCAGGGTATTTTTCATACAATTTTTCTCCTTGGTTTTTTCTATGTCGGTGATTAAGTGGACCTTCCCAGTAACTGCACTGCTCAAGGCACAGGTGATTTTATGGGACATGTGCTTGTGTAAAGTGGGAATGACACATTGGGAGAAATAGTGATGGCTGGGGACTGAGTACCAAGGGATGGCTGATGTCATTAGGTTGCAGAATACCTCAGTGTTTACAAGCCTTGGGAACATCCTCGGAAACAGTTGCCCGCCTTCTTCCTCTGATCACGCCACTGTCTTTCCTGCCTGTTGTGGTGGTGTGGACCCCTCCCCCCTGCGCTGCTGTGCTTTCTATGCATGTCACCTTGTCAGGTTGGCTCAGTGATTCCATCATGCACCACGTTATCTTATGCTTGCACACTCTGGTCCTCCTCCTGACTTGTTGACTTAACATAACTTGTTGGCAACTGTGTCTCATCATCATCCACCTCTTGAGACAGTAATTGCCATTCCATACGATCTCCTTCTTCTGACAAATATTTGAGCATCACTGCTCTTGAACTCCTTATGTCCCTCTTGAAGCATGCACGGGGGAGGCCAGAAGAAGCCATAATTGAAAATGTAAAGATATCCTTGGGGTGTCCAAGTGTGGGTTCACTTGTTTCTAGACAATCACCATGGTGGGAGGAAGGAGGATCAGGGTAAAGATTATGTGGTCCAGACATTTGGCTAGTGAGACTTGCTCACAGCCTTTGTGGGACGTCCACTTCCCATGCCTTATTACACACCCAGCATTATTAAAGAATAGAAATTATTTAAATTAGCCTGAAAAGGACTGTTGGTTAAAGGTGGCAGCACCAAGAATTGTAAAGCAATAAACCCTGCCTAAATACCTCTAATACACTATCCCTACTCTAGCAGCTAACCCTACAGTAATTGCCGCTAAGAGTGGTATTAGAGAATAGAATGTATTTAAGTTAGCCCTGAAAAGGACTGTTGGTTGTACGTGGCAGCATCAAAGACTGTAAGACAGTGAATCCTACCTAAATGCCTCTAATATACTATCCCTTCTCCAGAAGCTAACCCTTCTCTAATTGCAGACTAAAAATGGTATTATAAAAGAATAGAATGAATTTAAATTAGCCGTGAAAAGGACTGTTTGTATGTGGCAGCACCAAAGCCTAACGCAAGGACCTTACCTAAATGCCTCCAATACACTATCCCTACTCTAGCAGCTAACATTACACAAATTGCAGATAAGACTGGTATTACTAAAAAACAGAATGTATTTAAATTAGCACTGAAAAGGACTGTTGATTGTACATGATATTCCCAGAAACCAATGCAAAGGACTTTGCCTAAATACCTTTAATATACTATCCCTACTCTAGCATATAACCCTAAACTAATTGCTTCTAAGAGTTGTATTATTAGAGAATAGAATGTACTTAATATTAGCACTGAATAGGACTGTTGATTGTATGTGGAAGTACCAAAAACTGTAACATAATGAACCCAGCATAAATGCTCTAATACACTATCCCTACTCTAGATGCTAATCCTACTCTAAATGCATACTAAGAGCGGTATTATAAGAGAATAGAATGTTTTTAAACTATCCCTGAAAAGGAATGTTGGTTGTATGTGGCAGCACAAGGACTAAAATGCAAAAACTCTTGCCAAAATGCCTCTAATACACTATCTGTATTCTAGCATCTAACCCTAAATTAATTAATCAATTATTGCAGACTAAGACTAGTATTATTAGAGAATAGAATTGTTTAAAATAGCTCTGAAAAGGACTCTTTGGTTGTATGTGACAGCACCAGAGGCTAACACATTGAACCCTGCCTAAATGCCTCTAATACACTATCCATACTGTAGCAGCTAACACTGCACTAATTGCAGCTAATAGCGGTATTATAATACATTAGAATCTATTTGAATTAGCCCTGGAAAGGACTGTTGGTTTAATGTTGGACCAGGAGGTACTTTAACAGTATAAAATACTGTCTTTTCTCTAGTAGAAACTGTCCCTACACTATTTCCGGGTACAGTGCACCGAGTATAGCAATATATAGACCCGATGATGCTGTGTGGCCAGCCAATCACATTAATAACATTAGCCAACATGGCTACAGCATTACCTTGATTGGTAGACAATACCCGTATGTTTAGTGGCTGAAAAAAGCAGCAAAACATGCATTGAGTATGGCGCCTGAGTAGCAGGATACTTGATCGAATATCGACAGTATCGAGCACCCCGATGCTTGATTGAGTACCGAGTAGTGCCAAGCACACTTGCCTATCACTAATAGATATATTTTATTAATATTATTGTTATAATTAGTACTAATATTAATAGTAGTAGGAATTTGCAAGTTGTTTTGTTCCTGTTCTATAAGACACTATATATTTAATGAGTGTATTTTCACATGATTTAGGTATATTGAAGTGATTTAATTCTTTATCTCCTGTGCAAATTAACATTTATTTGCTCCAAATTATAGCATCCTTGGCTTTAAATTACTAGAGTCTAATGTATAGGTCTGGTTGCATGAACCTCTAAAACATACCGTATATTAGTTATTAGTAAGTGCCACAAAATGTTATCTAAAACACATTTGTTACAATTAAGATAAAGAGGCCAATCCCTTTAGTAATAATTTTGCAAAACACGTAAACTCTTAAATTTAACCAATATTCTTCATTAGAAAATATGAATATGTATTACTAAATATATGAGAATTAGTGTTGTGTCATTATTTCCACTAAAAATAAAACAACTTTATGGGTACTAACATAATATCACCAAGTCCTATTCCTGTAAATGATATATTGCTTGGAGTTTAGTGTTTTTTTCAGATAATGTAAATGTTTGAGCAGACACATGATCTCTGGTTTTCAGACTCACTGCTTCAACAATCGTCTGCTTTATAAAATAAAAATATGGAATTTGTTACAATGGAAATTGTGATGTTCTGTTAACGACTTGCCTCAAGAATTGGAGAAGCTTTCTTTCTCTTCATATATCACCCAGATATCACCCAAATAGTAAATCAAGTGCTTTCCGAATGTGTAAAATAAGCTGAAATGGAAACCAAATGTTCAGAACCAGGAATTTTACATGTGGCTCTATAACAATTATGAAAGCAACAGATATCTCTTCCAACCATTACATTATTTGGTGAGTTTCAAAAATCCTGTATTTATCAAGGTTGTGTCTGTATTTAGATATAAAACATGTTTAGGGTAAGATGTAGCCGCACTACAGAGGAAATCACATAAAATAACATTTCTAAATATGACCAATAATCTGCTTATCATATTTCCACACAAGTTTAAACAAATGGCAAATAAAATTGAATTTTAAGTTAAAATAGCCAATAATTAGTTATTATGTTTGTGCAAAATGAACAATGGATACTGGCACATCATATTCTAAAATTCCAATCTTTATTTTAAAAAATATAAATAAATAAGTAAATAAAAATCCAACATGATATCACTAAATAGGAACCTCTGACGCATTTCATGGAGTGATGAATAAGTGCAGCAGAACTGACAAGTGTGAGATGCAGAAGTTCCAGAACCTACAAGTGAGGGTTGCTTAGCGGTCAAAGGTCTGCATTAAAGTGCAAGGGTTGCAGATTTTATATATATATATATATATATATACAGTACAGACCAAAAGTTTGGACACCCCTTCTCATTCAAAAAGTATTCTTTATTTTTATGACTCTGAAAATTGTAGATTCACATTGAAGGTATCAAAACTATGAATTAACACATGTGGAATGAAATACTTAACAAAAAAGTGTGAAACAACTGAAAATATGTCTTATATTCTAGGTTCTTCAAAGTAGCCACCTTTTGCTTTGATTACTGCTTTGAACACTCTTGGCATTCTCTTGACGAGCTTCAAGAGGTAATCACCGAAAATGGTCTTCCAACAGTCTTGAAGGAGTTCCCAGAGATGCTTAGCACTTGTTGGCCCTTTTGCCTACCTCATTGCGGTCCAGCTCACCCCCAAACCATCTTGATTGGGTTCAGGTCTGGTGATTGTGGAGGCCAGGTCATCTGGAGTATGACCCCATCACAGTCCTTCTTAGTCAAATAGCCCTTACACAGCCTGGAGGTGTGTTTGGGGTCATTGTCCTGTTGAAAAATAAATGATGGTCCAACTAAACGCAAACCGGATGGAATAGCATGCTGCTGCAAGATGCTGTGGTAGCCATGCTGGTTCAGTATGCCTTCAATTTTGAATAAATCCCCAACAGTGTCACCAGCAAACCACCCCCACACCATCACACCTCTTCCTCCATGCTTCATGGTGGGAACCAGGCATGTAGAGTCCATCCGTTCACCTTTTCTGCGTCGCACAAAGACACGGTGGTTGGATCCAAAGATCTCAAATTTGGACTCATCAGACCAAAGCACAGATTTCCACTGGTCTAATGTCTATTCCTTGTGTTCTTTAGCCCAAACAAGTCTCTTCTGCTTGTTGCCTGTGCCTAGCAGTGGTTTCCTAGCAGCTATTTTACCATGAAGACCTGCTGCATAAAGTTTCCTCTTAACAGTTGTTCTAGAGATGTGTCTGCTGCTAGAACTCTGTGTGGCATTGACCTCGTCTCTAATCTGAGTTGCTGTTAACCTGCAATTTCTGAGGCTGATGACTCAGATAAACTTATCCTCCCAGCAGAGGTGACTCTTGGTCTTCCTTTCCTGGGACGGTCCTCATGTGAGCCAGTTTCTTTGCAGTGTTTGATGGCTTTTGCCACTGCACTTGGGGACACTTTCACAGTTTTTCCAAATTTTCGGACTGACTGACCTTCATTTCTTAAAGTAATGATGGCCACTCGTTTTTCTTTACTTAGTTGCTTTTTTCTTGCCATAATACAAATTCTAACAGTCTATTCAGTAGGACTATCAGCTGTATATCCACCAGACTTCTGCACAACAGAACTGATGGTCCCAACCCCATTTATAAGGCAAGAAATTCCACTTAATAAACCTGACAGGGCACACCTGTGAAGTGAAAACCATTTCCGGTGACTACCTCTTGAAGCTCATCAAGAGAATGCCAAGAGTGTGCAAAGCAGTAGTCAAAGCAAAAGGTGGCTACTTTGAAGAACCTAGAGTATAAGACATATTTTCAGTTGTTTCACAATTTTTTGTTAAGTATTTCATTCCACATGTGTTAATTCATAATTTTGATGCCTTCAATGTGAATCTACAATTTTCAGAGTCATGAAAATAAAGAAAACTTTTTGAATGCGAAGTTGTGTCCGAACTTTTGGTCTGTACTGTGTATATATATATATATATATATATATATATGTATATATATAAAAACACAATATAGTCTGTGATAAGTGTGCAATCACAGTATTTGTTCGGTATATCGTTTTTCTCTGACGCCTCATTGGGTGACACAGGACCATGGGTGTTATGCTGCCTATCCATAGGAGGACACTAAGTAGATGCAAAAGCATAGCTCCTCCTTTGCAGTATACACCCCCTGGCCGGGCCAGGCAGTCTCAGTTTTAGCTTAGTGTCTGTAGGAGGCACTTCCTTTCAAGGTTTATTTTTTGATGGCGACGGTTTTCTTTTGGGACCGATCTCCCACTACCATCAATGGGCGGGAACGTGAAGTGTTGCCTACACGTACCCCCTCCAGCAACGCTGGATCCTGGGCTGGACGACGGGTTCCATAGACACCGATTTTCCAAAGCCCAGGGCAGAGGCACAATTCCTCAGCCCCTCTCTGCAGGCTCTGAGTTGAATATGGCATCAATTCCTCAGCCCCTCTTTGCAGGCTCTGAGTTGAATATGGCACCGTTGTGACCGGATACAGCAAGCTGACTCTGCTATTGTCACTGCCTGGATTGAAGCAGTGTTTAAGGTGAGATCCCCCCTGACTGGTTTCCCAGACAAAGGGAGAAAAGGCTGTGCAGGAAAGGCTCCCAGGGCTGAATATACAGTATTTATTATGAGAAAGTCCCTGGCTAATGCAAGGAAGAGAGCCCCAGGAATCCTGAACACACATTGTTAACATTTCCCTAGCTTGCTGGCTGAAGGAGGGGGAAGTCCCTCCTGTTTGCAAACTCCTGCATAGATAATTTCCCGGTGGCAGGGGGTGGCTAGAGAATCACAGAGCTCAGGGACTCACGCTGTTTATTATCTGCTCTATTTATTTGATCTAGCAGAAAAGCCAGTTGATAACCACCAGTGACAAGCTGTGTACTGACTAGAGGGAGAGGGAGGAAAACTATCAGAAGCTCCTTTCCCGCCATTTTTTTACTACCCATAGCAGGGGGGGCACACTGACTACTTCTTCGCGCTCTTTTAGCGCTAATCCCCGCCCCCCGCGGCCGCGATAAGTCCCGCCCCCCCAGGAAAGCGTGGGAAGATCTCCAGCCATCGGCTGATTCTGGTAAGGTGCTGCTCACTGTAGCTCTGCTGAGCATTGCTCCCCCTCCTGGCATACTCCTATCAGGAACATGCAGAATTCAAAGGCACTAAGAGGGCTAAGGCCCACATAGTCTATTATTCAGCCTGCACTGCCTGCCACGTTGAGCTACCACGTAAACACACCTCTTCTCTCTGAGTCCTGTGCCCCTATAGCCCTCCAAGACCCCCCTGCCACAACCGCCGCAACCGTCAGCTAAGAGCCAAGGACTCCCAGCCCACCGGAATAGGCACAAATTCTGTCCCAATCCATGGAAAAATTGTCACAGAACCTGGTGCTGGCTATGCAATGTCATTCTCCACACCCTTCTGGGTTCCTGGATGGAACGCAGCCTGAGGATACCCCTATGGAGGATCCTTCAGAGGTAATCTGGGCACATGCTTCACCGGTTGCAAGGATCAGGAAAAGAGCACACGGCCGGGTGTCTCCAGCGGGCTCTCCCTCAGGAGCACACAGGATAGGCTCCCCCACATGCTCCACGGCTTCTGAAGAGCTGGAGGAGGGAGACTGCTGTTTGTACCAGGATGATTCCTTGGTTTCAGCCTCCCCAGATGATCAAACTGCAATAGACTCCCTTATAGCAGCAATCAACCAAACTCTGCATGTGGAGGATCCCCCATCCACTACCACTGACCATGCGGTCTCCTTTAAGAGGGCAAGGAAACCCCAAAAGGTTTTCGCTGATCACCCTGAGCTTCAGGATATACTCACAAAGCAAAGGGAGAAGCCTGACAGGCACTTCGGTAACCGAAAACTCATGGAGTTCCGGTACCCCTTTGCCTCACCTGCCCCTAAGGGCTGGGCCGATCCTCCCTCGGTCGACCCCCCGGTCTCCCGCCTTACCACAAAGACGCTCCTGTCTTTACCCGATGGTTCCTCCATCAAGGACCCGACAGACAGACAGGTGGAGCACCTCGCCCGCTCTGCATTAGAGGCTGCGGGTTCCTCCCTCTCGCCCTCCTTTGCCTCTGTGTGGGTCGCAAAGGCGATCTCGGTCTGGGCAGAATCCCTTAACACTTTGCTTGAGGAATCCCAGTTCACTCATACCTTCACAGAGGTAACAGCTCAAATTGCCGCTGCGGCGGAGTACCTCATGCAGGCCTCCATGGACGCTGCTACCTGCGCAGCGTTTGCCGCCTCAAATACCATAGACATCCATAGAGCTCTCTGGCTCTGACAATGGCAAGCGGACTCTGCCTCCAAGAAGTCTCTCATGGGCCTCCCCCTTTTTTCCAGACCGATTGTTTGGCGAACGTCTGGACAAGCTCATTTCTGACACTACGGGAGGAAAGAGTACCTCCCTCCCCCAGCTGAAGTCCAGGACGTCCTTCACCAGACATCCAGTCCTCGTTCCGCTCCTTTCGGAAATCATTTGGTTGGTCGACACCCCGTGCTGTCCACGCCACCAGCCACGGACTACGCAGGGACCGACCTTCTCAGCTCTCCCCGAAACCTACTTTGTCATGGCAGCCTAGACCGAAACAGTCCAGGACTAGGGAGACTCGGCCACGATGTTTTCCCCCCTCATGACTCCTTCGGCGCCCCGGAAGACACACTCATTGTAGGAGGTCGACTGCGGCTCTTCCAACACATCTGGGCTGCCGCCTCAGACGACAAATGGGTGCGAGACATTGTGTCTTCCGGTTACCACATAGAATTTCGTACCCGACTCCCGAGTCGGTTCTAACAGCAGGAGTGATAATACCTGTCCCAGACGACGAGAAGTTTGGGGGTTTTTATTCCAACCTCTTTGTGGTCCCCAAAAAGGATGGGTCAGTTCGACCCATCCTGGACCTCAAACACCTAAACAAGCATGTGCACGTACAGAGATTCAGAATGGAGTCCCTAAGGTCAATTATTGCATCCATGGTCAAAGGGGAATTCCTCGCATCCATAGACATCAAGGACGAGTACCTGCACATACCCATCACCCCAGATCACCAAAAGTTCCTCCGCTTTGCAATTCAGGACTCCCACTTTCAATTCGTAGCTCTACCCCTCAGCCTTGTCACCGCACCAAGGGTCTTCACCAAAGTCATGGCGGCCGCCATGAGCGTCCTTCACGCCAGGGGAGTGGTCGTTCTCCCTTACATGGACGACCTCCTCATCAAGGCCCCCTCCTACCGCGACTGCTCAACCAGCGTACAGATCACTGTGGACACCCTATCCCGCTTAGGGTGGCTAGTGAATCTGGACAAATCATCCCCGGTCCCATCACGATCCATCACCTTCCTGGGCATGTCCCTGGACACCCGTCGGGGCTTGATCCTTTTCCCTCAGGACAAGGCGATCGCTCTTCAACGAGCGGTACGCTGCCTTCTACGTCCTCCGTCTCGCTCCAGTCAATTCAGCATGAAAGTGCTCGGCAGGATGGTGGCGGCTATGGAAGCAGTACCCTTTGCTCAACTGCATCTCCGCCCACTGCAGCTAGCCCTTCTAGCGGCCTGGGACAAGAGCCCCTTCTCCCTGGACAGACATCTTCACCTGAGGCCTTCAGTCAGGTACGCACTCCGCTGGTGGCTTCGGTCCTCATCCCTATCGAAGGGGAGATCCTTTCTCCCAGTGAACTGGCTGGTTCTGACCACGGACGCCAGCCTCCTAGGCTGGGGAGCAGTGTACCGGCACCACACTGCTCAAGGACGTTGGACGCCCCAGGAGTCTTCCCTACCCATAAACACCCTGGAACTCTGCGCGATCTTCCTCGCGCTCAGAGCGTTCTGTCCTCTGCTAGCGGGTTATCAGATTCGAGTCCAATCGGACAATGCGACAGCTGTAGCCTATATCAATCGGCAGGGGGGCACCCACAGCAAAGCGGCTTATCTCGAGGCCCACAAGATCCTCAGCTGGGCCGAATCGACGGGATCAGTGATATCAGCGGTACACATACCGGGGGTAGAGAACTGGGCAGCAGACTTTCTATGTCGCCAAGGCCTGGCCGCCGGAGAATGGTCTCTCCACCCAGATGTGTTTCTACACATCTGCACTCGCTGGGGCACACCAGACGTGGACCTAATGGCCTCAAGGTTGAATGCAAAGGTACCCGAGTTCATAGCCAGGTCACGCGACCCGCAGTCCATCGGCGCGGATGCTCTAGTCTGCTCCTGGCACCACTTCTGCCTGCCTTACATATTTCCACCTCTACCCCTGCTGCCGCAGGTGATCAGGAAGATCAAGGCAGAGGGAGACCCGGTGATACTGATAGCACCGGACTGGCCCAGGCGCGCCCGGTACGCCGAATTAGTACAAATGCTCACAGACGCACCGTGGCGCCTTCCAGACATCCCAGACTTGCTGACCCAAAGGCCCATTTCCCATCAGAACTCCAGAGCCCTGAAGCTGACGGCATGGCCATTGAGACCTGGGTATTAACAAGAGCGGGATTCTCCCCCGCTGTTATTTCCACCATGATCAGTGCCCGAAAGCCTGCTTCATCCCGCATTTACCACCGTACGTGGAAAATCTTCCTTTCATGTTGCAGAGAAACTAACGTCCAGCCTATGCCTCTGGCCATCCCCAGAATTCTCGACTTTCTACAGTCTGGCTTGCAAGCGGGGTTGGCTCTCAGTTCCCTTAAAGGGCAGGTCTCAGCACCCTCAATCTTCTACCAATGCCGCCTGGCTCAAAAACCGCAAGTCAAGACCTTCCTCCAGGGCGTTTCCCATCTAGTTCCCCCGTACAAACGGCCGCTGGACCCATGGGACCTCAACCTCGTTCTGGACGGTATCCAGAGGTCTCCCTTTGAACCCCTTAAGGAATCCTCCCTTGCTCTTCTTTCCTGGAAGGTAACATTCCTGTTGACAATTACGTCCATCAGACGGGTTTCGGAGCTAGCAGCACTCTCTTGCCGCAAGCCTTTCCTGATCTTTCACCAGGACAAGGTGGTTCTATGCCCCCTTCCGGATTTCCTTCCAAAGGTTCTTACCCCGATTTCATTTGAACGAGGACATTGTTCTGCCTTCATTTTGTCCACACCCAGTTCATAGGGTGGAAAGGTCTCTGCATTCGTTAGACCTCGTCAGAGCTCTCAGATATTACATATCCAGGACAGCCCCCTTTAGGAAAACGGACTCTTTGTTCGTCATTCCTGAGGGGCCTAAGAAGGGACAGGCAGCTTCAAAGGCGACTCTGGCTCACTGGATTCGCTCTGCGATCCAGGAAGTCTACCGCCTGCAACTCAAGCCCATTCCTAGTGGGCTGCGGGCTCATTCCACGCGAGCAGTTGGCGCTTCGTGGGCCATTTGGCATCAGGCTTCAGTGGAACAGGTGTGTAAGGCTGCGACCTGGTCTAGCCTACATACTTTTTCAAAGCATACCCAGGTTTCAACTGAGGCAAATCTGGGTAGGAATATTCTGCAAACGGCAGTAGAGCACCTCTCTCCGTAGGCGCTCCAGGCTGTCTGGGACTGGTTCCTAGTCATTGGGTTGTGTAGTCTTCTTTTATGTTTCCCACCCATGGACTGCTTTAGGACGTCCCATGGTCCTGTGTTCCCCAATGAGGCGTCAGAGAAAAACGGATTTTTGTGTACTCACCGTAAAATCGTTTTCTTCTAGCCATCATTGGGGGACACAGCACCCACCCTGTTGCCCTGCGGGGCCTTGGTTCTCTCAGTACCTTATTTGGTTTTGACTCTTCTTTTCTCATGTTCCTCTGTTGAGAAGTTTTTTTACTGCTTTTTTCTCCTACTGCTTGTGTACTAAAACTGAGACTGCCTGGCCCAGCCAGGGGGTGTATACTGCAGAGAAGGAGCTATGCTTTTGCATCTACTTAGTGTCCTCCTATGGATAGGCAGCATAACACCCATGGTCCTGTGTCCCCCAATGATGGCTAAGAGAAAACGATTTTACGGTGAGTACACAAAAATCCGTTTATTTGTGTTATTGGTAAAATTTGGTGAAAAAGCGAAAAAAAAGTCTGTGTTCAGTGTTTGTTAGTGGCTACACCTGAACCTTGCTAGTTTTGTCCACAAGTTCCAGAAACTTCTAGCAAGGGTTCTTGAGTGGAGCTAGGGTTGCATTAAATTGTGAAGATTGCGGATAAGTAATAAGTTAAACACTATCATAGTTTAACAAAAGAGCATATAGTTAGGTCCAGAAATATTTGGACAGTGACACAAGTTTTGTTATTTTAGCTGTTTACAAAAACATGTTCAGAAATACAATTATATATATAATATGGGCTGAAAGTGCACACTCCCAGCTGCAATATGAGAGTTTTCACATCCAAATCGGAGAAAGGGTTTAGGAATCATAGCTCTGTAATGCATAGCCTCCTCTTCTTCAAGGGACCAAAAGTAATTGGACAAGGGACTCTAAGGGCTGCAATTAACTCTGAAGGCGTCTCCCTCGTTAACCTGTAATCAATGAAGTAGTTAAAAGGTCTGGGGTTGATTACAGGTGTGTGGTTTTGCATTTGGAAGCTGTTGCTGTGACCAGACAACATGCGGTCTAAGGAACTCTCAATTGAAGTGAAGCAGAACATCCTGAGGCTGAAAAAAAAGAAAAAATCCATCAGAGAGATAGCAGACATGCTTGGAGTAGCAAAATCAACAGTCGGGTACATTCTGAGAAAAAAGGAATTGACTGGTGAGCTTGGGAACTCAAAAAGGCCTGGGCGTCCACGGATGACAACAGTGGTGGATGATCGCCGCATACTTTCTTTGGTGAAGAAGAACCCGTTCACAACATCAACTGAAGTCCAGAATACTCTCAGTGAAGTAGGTGTATCTGTCTCTAAGTCAACAGTAAAGAGAAGACTCCATGAAAGTAAATACAAAGGGTTCACATCTAGATGCAAACCATTCATCAATTCCAAAAATAGACAGGCCAGAGTTAAATTTGCTGAAAAACACCTCATGAAGCCAGCTCAGTTCTGGACAAGTATTCTATGGACAGATGAGACAAAGATCAACCTGTACCAGAATGATGGGAAGAAAAAAGTTTGGAGAAGAAAGGGAACGGCACATGATCCAAGGCACACCACATCCTCTGTAAAACATGGTGGAGGCAACGTGATGACATGGGCATGCATGGCTTTCAATGGCACTGGGTCACTTGTGTTTATTGATGACATAACAGCAGACAAGAGTAGCCGGATGAATTCTGAAGTGTACCGGGATATACTTTCAGCCCAGATTCAGCCAAATGCCGCAAAGTTGATCGGACGGCGCTTCATAGTACAGATGGACAATGACCCCAAGCATACAGCCAAAGCTACCCAGGAGTTCATGAGTGCAAAAAAGTGGAACATTCTGCAATGGCCAAGTCAATCACCAGATATTAACCCAATTGAGCATGCATTTCACTTGCTCAAATCCAGACTTAAGACGGAAAGACCCACAAACAAGCAAGACCTGAAAGCTGCGGCTGTAAAGGCCTGGCAAAGCATTAAGAAGGAGGAAACCCAGCGTTTGGTGATGTCCATGGGTTCCAGACTTAAGACAGTGATTGCCTCCAAAGGATTCGCAACAAAATATTGAAAATAAAAATATTTTGTTTGGGTTTGGTTTATTTGTCCAATTACTTTTGACCTCCTAAAATGTGGAGTGTTTGTAAAGAAATGCGTACAATTCCTACAATTTCTATCAGATATTTTTGTTCAAACCTTCAAATTAAACGTTACAATCTGCACTTGAATTCTGTTGTAGAGATTTCATTTCAAATCCAATGTGGTGGCATGCAGAGCCCAACTCGCGAAAATTGTGTCACTGTCCAAATATTTCTGCCTCAATGTTTAATACTAGCAAGGGTTAAGGTTGGGGGCCTAAAGGTCCCAATTATGTTTTTTCTCGATAGTGGTTCAGGGGCAAACATGATCGATGAACAGTTTTATTTGTTCTTCTGGGTTTGAGTTGATGGAATTATCAAATGCAGATTTTTGGCATTGATTCATCACCTCTTACTCAGGGAAGTTTTGTTGAGTGTGTACAGGGGCTGGAACTCTGTATAGTAGTACATCATTAAGAGCTCATATCTTACGTTCTTAAGGGCCTTCCTGCACAATTTGTATTGGGATTCCCTTATTTAACATTACATAACCCCACTGTTGACTGGAAAATCTAGGAAATAATTAAATGGAGCACAAATTGTAAAGACCACTGTCTAGGAACCTGTATTTCAGCAGTTACCACTAGTCTTCCAGGTCTTCTCTCAGATTTTATTGATGTGTTCTCAAAGGGAGATGTCGGGAATTGCCACCACATAGGCTTTATGACTCCACCATAAGGTTGATGCCAGGGGAAAAATTGCCCTAGTGCAGACTCTATATCTTGTCGGGTCCTGAGAAATCAGCTCTCAAAGAGAATGTAACTGAGAGTTCGGCTAAAAAGCACATTAGGCCATCTTTGTCTCCGATGCCTGCTGGATTCTTCTTTGTTAAAAAGAATGATGGGGCCTTGTGGAGATGCTTTGACTTTCAAGAGGAGCTAAACCAAATAACGGTCCGTGATCCATATCCTCTGCCTCTCATTCCTGAGCTAATTAATCACATTGTCGGTGCTAGATTGTTCTCTAAAGTTGACCTTAGGGGGGCCTATAATCTGATCTGGGCCAATAAGGGTATGAGTGGAAAAAGGCTATTAATATGCCGGAGGGGCATTGATGCATCAGAAGTTGGGGTGGGAGCTGTATTGTCTCGGGGTCCATCTCTTGGTAAATTGCGTTTATGCACGTTCTTTTTTAAAAAGACTATCTTAGGCTGAACGTTATTACGATATTGGTAACAGGGAATTATTTGTGATAAAATGAGCGTTTGAGGAATGGCAACACTTTCTGGAGGAAGCTATCCATCCTGTTAAAGTAATTACCCACGATAAAAACCTTCTGCTAAGCATCTAACACCAAGATAAGCTTGGTATTCATTGTTTTTCAATAGGTTTAATTTTTTCTTAAGTTATCGCCCTGGGTCCAGGAACATTAAAGCTGATGCTTTGTCCAGGAGTTTTCCAAGGGGAAACCTTGTGAGGAACCTGTCCCCATTCTTCAGAACGGAGTTGTATAGTCAGAGCTCAGCACTGATGCTGAGTCTGAAATAGCTAAGGTTCATGGTGATGCGCCATAAGGGGTTTTGTTGAAAAAAATTATAAAAACTGATTTACTTTGAACCCTTCTAACTTCCTAACCCCCAAAAAATAGTTTAAAAAATTATGCTGATGTAAAGTAGGCATGTGGGAAATGTTTTTTATTAACTATTTTGTGTGAAATAACTCTCTGGTTTTAGGATATAAAATTTAAAGTTTGAATATTGAAAAATTTTCAACAATTTCGTCAAATTTACTTTTTTTTTTACAAATAAAAGCAATGGTATACAACAAAAAAATGTTGTCCTAAGTTTACCACTATCATGAAATATAATATGTCACAAAAAACAAACTCAGAATTACTGGGATTCGTTGAAGCGTTTCAGAGTTATGAACTCATAAAGTGACACTGGTCAGATTTCTAAAATTTGGCCAGGTCATTAAGGTCAAAATTGGGTTCGCCTTTAAGGGGTTAAGGAGTTAAGAGTACTGTGAATCAGCAGTTGGAGTGGCATGCACAAAGATACGAGCAATCTCCTACTTTTCATTTACACGGTTAGCTCCAATTTCAGACTTTTATGGAAGTGTAATTATGTTTGTTTTTTACCTTCTTACCAAGTTAGAATAAGCTGTCACTTTGTTATTTATCAAATACACAATAAAACACTTGTCCTTAGTTTCTGGGGGGAAAAAAAAGATAAAAAATGGAAAACAAAGACTGCCACTTTAATAACAAGCAGAGCTTAAAGGGAACCTGTCAGGTGCGATATGCACCCAGAGCCACGAGCAGTTCTGGTTGCATATTAGTAATCCCTGCCTAACTGACCCTGTATACACTAGCATAGATAAACATAGCTTTATAAAAAGTATTTCTAAAGATCGCTTATTATATACTAATGAGTCCAGGGACTAGTCGCAAGGGCGTGAGTTCCCTTGGCTAGCTGGTCCACAAAGCATGCAGCACTCCCCTGTGGGTGTACGAGGGGATGCTGATAAGTCTTATGCTTTTTGATCTTCTTTTATATCTATAGTAACAAATGTTACATCACATGAAAGCCTTATGGGTCTAATATATGTTTTCAAAATGTTATGTTTGTTGCTTATGGCAACAGTGTTCTATACACACAGAAAAACAAAATGGCGAAGTTTAATGCAATATTCACAGCAACTGAAAGCAGATGAGTGATAAAATTCTTGTTTCTGCAAGGAAAGTCCTAGAAGAATATTCATGGTGATATGTTGCAGACATTGGGGGATCAATGCCCTTCATATTCCACAGTTAACAACTGGGTTACCCAATTTAAAACGAGCCACTTCAGCACCAAAGATGAGGAACGTCCTGGACGACCGAGAGTGGTTGTTGCTCCGGAGATCATCGATGCTGTGCACAACCTCATACTGGAGAATTGATGAATTTCAGCTAAAGCAATAGCAGACATCATGGGGATTTCCTGTGAATGTGTTTGTGTCATTATCCTAGAACATTTGGACATGAGGAAGCGATCTGCAAAGTGGGTCCCCATATGTTTGACAACAGATCAGAGAAGCATGCGAGTGAAAACTTCCCAGTCCATTTGTCAGTGTTTCCAGACTGATAAGAACTTCCTGGATTGATTGGTCACTATGGATGAGACCTTGATTTATTTGTATGTCTCTAAAAACAAGGAGTAGTCAAAACAGTGTAGGCACAGTGGTTTTCCTCGTCCAAAGAAGTTCAGGGTGGAAAAATCAGCCACTAAGGTGATGGCATCTGTGTTCCGGGATAAGGAAGGCGTGCTGCTAGTGGTCTACTTTCAAAAAGGTTCCACCATTAATACAAGGTATTACATTGAACTTTTGAACCAATTAAAGGCAGCTCTGAAAGCCAAAAGGCGCGTCAAGCTATCCAAAGGAATCTTGTTCCTGCAAGACAATGCCGCCGCTCACAAAGCACAAGAGACGATGGCAAAACTGGCAGAGCTGGGCTTCCAGCTGGGTGACCACTTATTCACCAGATCTAGCTCCCTCTGACTATGATCTGTTTCCAAACCTGAAGAAACACCTCAAGGGTAACAAATTTCACACCATTTCTGATTCCATGGCTGCTACGGATGCCTGGTTTGAGGCACAACCGAAATCCTTCTTTTTGCTAGGCTTACAGAACTTGAAATACCAATGAAAGAAGTGTGTTGACATCAGTGGAGAGTATGTTGAATAAATGTAAAGTTTCATCATCCTATCTCATTTCTTTCTGGGTAAAGCCAAAGACTTATCAGCAGCCCCTCATACTAACATGTTAATGAATGTGCAGCGATGCCGCACATATTTCTGTCTTGATGGGTGCTGGCGGAGGATGGATACGCACTGCACATGATCTGGAGTCCTCAGCACTTCCGATCATGCGCACTATACCGCAATGAAGCCGGGAAGCTTACACCTGGCATCAATTTAGTGCGCATGATCGGAAGACCAGGGGACTCCGGATTATGTGCAGTGTGCATTTATTATCCGCTGGCTGCCATGAAGAGTGAGGTATGTGTGGCGAGCCTGCGCATTCATTAGTATGTTAGTACATCAACAGGAGTGTGCTAACATGCTATGTGGACCGACTAGCCAAGGGAACACATGCCCTTGCGACTAGTCGTGGGCCTCATTAGCATATAAGAAATTATTTTTAGAAATACCTTTTCTAAAGATCTCTTTATGTATGCTAGTGTATACAGGGAGAGTTAGGCAGCGATTAGCAATATGAACCCAGAACTGCTCGTGGTTTTGGATGCATATTGCACCTGACAGGTGCCCTTTAATACAAAAATGGAAATATGTCTGGAAGTAAAGCAAATCTTACTACAAGTCTAAGATAGGATTAACAACATAACCTGCTAGTAACCTACTAAAGAGGAAAATCAATTTAAGTATGGCGTTCATGTATGAGTGCCAGACATATATTGAGCTTGAACCCATCACCAAGTTAACAATGCTAACTATAATGAGGGCAGCATGTTATAGAGCAGGGTAAATCATGCAGATTGGTAGAGTTTATTTAGAAAGGTGCAATAGTAACTTGGAATAAATTCCTCTAGACAGACTCGGTCAGCTGAATATGAATTTTCACACCAAGCACAGGAGCTTGGTGCACCCTTGGCAAAACTACCCTGTTGAGTACACCTCTTCATTTACTGGATTTCCATTTATCGTTTCTCGCCTTTAGGTTGATTAATATATCTGGCTTTACAGAAGACAAAGGAGGACAGAAAGACATAAATGAAAACAAGTAGATGCACGTGACTTCTATGGAGTGTTCCAAGGATGAACCAAACAGGTGTACTTGGTTTGAACAGTCATTCTGTGCCGACAAACTAAATTTATCGTTGACCTTACAGAAATGGCAGTATGCTTAAGAGAAAACTATCAATCTCTGAGTGCACCAACAACTGGGCCACTAAGTTTGGGGTTTGAAATCATCAAATTCCAAAGGAGACTGAGATCACACTGCATTTACCATCTGCATTAAGCACATTAGTGAGAAGAAAATACTATAACCTCCCTGTAGGTTTCTATAGAACAGTCACATGCCAAAACATTGTAAAAGTGGATAAATTTCAATCAGGTTATTTATTGCACTTAATAATATAGACGCTTACACTTTTCAGCTCAACAGGATACCAGAAAATAGAAGCTGTAGTTCATAAACATGATTGAACAGACCCTTGGAGCTTATGTACATGACTGTATTATAGCTACATTTTGTATAGAGCCTTAAATGGATTGTCTCATCTTGTTAACTTGGTAAAATTGCAGCGTGCTTGTAAAAACAAGCAATTTTGCAATTTACATCTTATTGAAAATCCTCTCTGTTCTGAACTGAGAGATTATTAACTTTGTTGTTTACTGCTCGTTTTCTAAGTGGCGGGGATCCTAGGCAAGGAGTGAGTGCTTGCATGCTCTTTGTTTTAGAGCAGTGTTTCTCAACTCCAGTCCTCAAGACCCAGCAACAGATCATGTTTTCAAGTTTTCCTCAATCTTTTTTTCAGGATTTCCTTAATGTTGCACAGGTGATTGAATTATTCCCTGTCTAATATTGAGGAAAACCTTAAAACATGATCTGTTGGTGGGTCTTGAGGACTGGAGTTGAGAAACACTTCTTTAGAGCCTTTGAGCGCTGCTTTGAAGCTAGTTGTAATGGTGGATCAGGTCAGCTTGAGCATCCATATGATCCTCAATCCTGTAGATGTAAGACTGTACTCCAGCATGGGAGAGCACACAGTTTGGTCTAGCAACGTGACCATGCTATGGGCCATGATTGTCAATCAGCAGAAGTGCACTGGCCCATCAGCAAGCAGTAAGTTGAGGATAGGATTAGAGAACACTTTAACAGGATTCAGTACCTAGGGAGTGTATGGGACGCCCTGGACTAGCCAGGTTGTCATAGGTAGGCCCTTACACAAACACCTCACCCCTTAAGGTGACAACAGCCAAACTACAAAACCCTTCTCACCTCCCTCCGGGTTTGATGTTCACACACCGAGGAGTTCACAGGCCCTGAGGTGGGAAAAACAGTGCAGTTCCCCATGGGGAGCACAGTAGTAGTCTAGTTTTGACAGTGAAGTGGAGTGGAGTGATGGTCAAAGGCAGGCCTGTGTCCAGGTCTGCCATAGTCTACACCAGGTGTTTGGGTTGGAGCCCAGTCACCTCTGGCAAGGAGGCAGATGGTGGTGGCCATCTGCAGGAGCTGGGATTACAGCCGGTGGAACCGTAGGGACCGGGGACGGGTGGTGGCCCGCCAGTACCGAACCGGGGAACCGATTGGAAACCAAAGCACCAGGAGGAGTACTCAGACCCAGTATGAGGCCCAGAAACAACTGGGTTGAGTCAAATCAACTGATTGAGGACTGGACTTTAGGCCCTTTCCCACATAAGAGAAAGGCGAAAACCACCAACCTGAAAAGGGGAAAAGCGTAGCCGGCTGCGGGCACCGTTCACCATCTTGTTTGGTTTACCAGAGACTCCAGCGTGTTTGTAATAGTGAGTACAACAGTGCCTTCGGGCCGCGCACCGCACCGCACCGACACGCCAGCACCATCCATCCTCCCCGCATCAGCACCTCCCTCGGGCCCCCGGGACCATCATTTCCCCTACCCACGGAGGGGTCAACACCCAGCTGCGCAATGCCATCCCCGGGAGCCTAGTCAACGGCAGCGGTGGTGTCCATCCATTCACAACAACCCGTGGGTGGCGTCACAAACTCAAATCCCCAAACAACCGCGGCCCCGGCCGTGGACCTCCCCACCGAACACCACCCCTCATGTAGCGCCAGCAACCCCCCGTTCAGAGTGACGTGACCCCTGGGTCCATGAGGAGCTCGAGCCACCCACCGACGAGCATGGATCTGAGTGGCTCGGCAGCCGGCCGAGCCCCGGGGCGGTACATGTACAGCTGTGGATCATTGACATATGTATAGGTTCTGTGTAATGCACTGCAGTGTACATTAGCCCAGACTAATTTCAACACAAAGCTACATATCAAATTGATTAACTCCTTCTTCACAAAGACCAACCTATTTTTGAAACATGTGCCTCCCCCTTCCTATTAAACCAAATGCCCAGGAAAATATACAAAAGACACTTCAAACTCTATTGCTGGATGGTGGTTGGTCACAGCATTTTTTCTGGTATGAATTGAACACTTAAAGGAATTGCCCACTATACTGACTCAGTTACAGATTTTGCCAAAAATGCTTAATGATAATGCTCCTATATAACCCTACCTACTTTTTCTGCCAAGTTTCATGTTATTTTATGCCTTTCTGCTTTGCTTGCTGTGCCCTGGTACCTCCTCTGTTGTAATTGCTTCCTGTTCAGAATCCTCTGCTTTTTTTTTACTACATTTCCCATCATCCCATTGTGTTGGGCTGCAAGCCAGCAGCAAGCACAGACCTGTAACTCTGTCAAAACTCCTCCCACTCCACCCACAGAGTCATACTCAGGCCCAGTACAGTCTCCTGTACAGAACATTGAAGAGAATAGACACAATGCTCAAAGAACCACTACACCAGCCCTGACAATAAAAATTATGCCATGCTCCTCCTCATGGACATGGATGATGTGATGAGCAATGGAATGCATGGATGGGATGGATGGATGGATGGATGGATGGATGGGGTGAGATCTGAGTGTGTGCCTATTATAAAGGCAATACAGCAGGGTGTATATATAGTACACAAGGTATACAGCAGTGTGTGGGCATGTCCGCCGTCTTAGCAAAGCACCAAGAACTAGTTTACGAAACACTTCCAGCTGTGACTTCAAATGGGCCAAAGCATATATGTTCAGAAAGACATCTTTCCTTAAAAAAACCTCAATTAAATAACAATAAATAACCATAATAGATGCCTTCTGAAACATAATATACAGTGCCTTGAAAACTTATTCATACTCTGTGAAAAATTACACATTTTTTCAAACTTGACCTACAGATTAAAATTTATTTTATTGGCATTTGATGTGATAATAACCAACACAAATTAGCGAGTATTTGCGTAAAAGAAATGATGGTTTTCTAAATATTTTAAACAATACAATTTGAAAATTGTATGTTTAGGGTTATTGTCCTGCTGGAAGGTGGACCTACACCCCAGTTTCAAGTCTTTTCTAGCCTCAAACAGATTTTCCATCAGGATTTTCCTGTATTTAGCTTTATCTATGTTTCCATCAACTCTAAACAACATCTCAGTCCCTGTTGAAGTAAAGCACAATGTTGCCACCACCATATTTGATGGTGGGTATGGTGTATTTAGGGTTGATGTGTATTGTTTTTTTGCCACACCTAGCATTTTGCATTTAGCACAGAAAGTTCTACTTTTTTCTCATGTGACCAGAGACCTTCTTCTACATGCAATGTGGACAATACAGCTAGCGTGTGTAGAAAGTGCCTGATCAGAGACCAAACTTTTGTGCTAAATGCAAAATTCCACCCAAGATGTGGATCTCTGCAGCTCCTCCAGAGTGGCCATGGGCCTCTTGGCTGATTCTCTAATTAGTGCTCTCCTTAATTGGAATGACAATTTAATTGCACAACCATGTCTTGGTAGGTTTGCAGTTGGGCTATACTCCTTTCATTTTTGGGTGATACATTGAACAGTACTTCATGAGAGATTCAGAGCTTGAGGTATTTTTTAAAACTTAACCTTACTTTACTCTTCTCTACAATATTATCCCTTACAAACCTCTGAGACCTTCACAGAACAGCTGTAGTTGTACGGAGAATAAATTTCACACAGGTGAACTCGGTTTACTAATTAGGTGACATTTGGAGGTAATTGATCTTATTTAGGGGTATCAGACTACAGAGGGCTGAATACAAATGTACATCACAATTTTCAGATTAATATGTTTAAAATATTTAGAGAACCATATATAATTTACTTTACATCACAAATACTTGCTACTATATCACATAAAATCACAATAAAATACAGTTAAAGGGGTTATCCGGCTTCTTTTAACTTTTTTTTTTATTACCCTATTGGGCTACATTGGGGCAGGTAAGTAGATAGAGACCACTTACCTGCCCTGCTGTCAGCCCCTCTCCCCCGGCTCAGAGTGGTCATGTGACCGCTCCTGCCGCGATTTTGCTGCTTCCGGTCATTTCATGTCAACATGGGCAGGACCATGTTGACATGCAAATCTGGAACAGCATGTTGCCGCCCTGCTGGGCGGCTACAGTGCAATGAGCCCTGCCCCCCTTCCCTGCACATGCCCCCGCACCCCTTATTCTCCCCGCAACCTCCCCCTGCACTGCTGTGGGGTCCGTGACCTGGGGGAGGGGCCTGGCGGCGGCTGCACGCGGTGTCAGCGCCAGCACCGGGCCCCCTGCTCAGGATCGCACCTTCAAATATACCGGCATCACAGATCACAGATGCCAATATATTTGAAAGTGCTGATGAGAGGGAGCGCTGTGCATCTTCTCATCACTGCTTGGCTGTCTGTGTCTGACAGATCAGGACAGCGGTGACGTCACTACTGTGCTGATATGTCCAGAGCACAGACAGCACGCGAACGTGCAGGGGCGGCGGGGACCGAGGACGAGTGAGTATGTACTCCCTACATGTGTTCCCTATGGGGGTAGGGGGTCGGTACAGAGCGCTGTGTGTGTATGTGCGTGTGTGTGGTGCAGAGCCCGATGTGCGTGTGTGCGGTGCAGAGCCATATGTGCGCGTGTGCGGTGCAGAGCAATATGTGCGCGTGTGCGGTGCAGAGCCATATATGCGCGTGTGCGGTGCAGAGCCATATGTACGCGTGTGTGGTGCAGAGCCATATGTGTGCGTGTGCGGTGCAGAGTCCGATGTGCGTGTGCGGTGCAGAGCCTGATGTGCGTGTGCGGTGCAGAGACATATGTGCGTGTGCGGTGCAGAGCCATATGTGCGTATGCGGTGCAGAGTCCAATGTGCGTGTGCGGTGCAGAGTCCGATGTGCGTGTGCGGTGCAGAGTCCGATGTGTGTGTGCGGTGCAGAGTCCGATGTGCGTGTGCGGTTTACAGCCATATGTGCGTGTGCGGTGCAGAGTCCGATGTGCGTGTGAGGTGCAGAGTCCGATGTGCGTGTGCGGTGCAGAGTCCGATGTGCGTGTGCGGTGCAGAGTCCGATGTGCGTGTGCGGTTTAGAGTCCGATGTGCGTGTGTGGTTTAGACTCCGATGTGCGTGTGCGGTGCAGAGCCATATGTGCGTGTGCAGTGCAGAGTCCGATGTGCGTGTGCGGTGCAGAGTCCGATGTGCGTGTGCGGTTTAGAGTCCGATGTGCGTGTGCGGTTTAGAGTCCGATGTGCGTGTGCGGTGCAGAGCCATATGTGCGTGTGCGGTGCAGAGTCCGATGTGCGTGTGCGGTGCAGAGTCCGATGTGCGGTGCAGAGTCCAATGTGCGTGTGTGGTGCAGAGTCCAATGTGCGTGTGCGGTGCAGAGTCCGATGTGCGTGTGCGGTGCAGAGTCCGATGTGCGTGTGCGGTGCAGAGTCCGATGTGTGTGTGCAGTGCAGAGTCCAATGTGCGTGTGTGGTGCAGAGCCATATGTGTGTGTGTGGTGCAGAGCCATATGTGTGTGTGCGGTGCAGAGTCCAATGTGCGGTGCAGAGTTCGATGTGCGTGTGCGGTGCAGAGCCATATGTGCGTGTGCGGTGCAGAGTCCGATGTGCGTGTGGGGTGCAGAGCCCGATGTGGTGTGGGGTGCAGAGCCCGATGTGGTGTGGGGTGCAGAGCCCGATGTGGTGTGCGGTGCAGAGCCCGATGTGGTGTGGGGTGCAGAGCCCGATGTGGGGCTGTTATTTGCAATGCTGTAGTGATTCCAGGTCAGGTGCTGGGGAAGAATACTGACAGGGAATGGGTGTGCAGGGGGCGAGGCTGGACACTGGGGAGGGGCTGGACACTGAGGCCGGGCGGTGCCAGCTGTGACTGAGGTTTTGCACAGGAAGTGGTCAGTTTGCTAGAGCTGAATGTAAACAGAGCGCTGCAGAGAATAAAGGGTGAATTCAAGAGGAACAAAAGTTAGAAAACAAAAAATAACAATGTAGGGGTGTTTTATATGACAATACAGCACAGATTAGCTTACCAAAAATGTTTGAGTTTATGTCGGACAACCCCTTTAAGCTTGTGGTAATATGTCCTGTTTACCTATATAGGGCTCTGACAGCCTCACAGTAAAAACAGGGCTTGTTCAAAACTGTGCTATAAAACTAGTAAGAAATGTAGACAAACTTTAGTCAGATGTGCCCCGTCTTGCAGAATACATTGGGTATTGCACCCACCTGTTTACAATGACAGACAATCATAACTGATCTAGAACATAATTTGAGAGTTAGTCATACTTTTAGCCTTTTTGACTGCATCGGAATAACTGCCATAAGAAACAAGAGATCTTTTCAGATCACACAAGGACTAGCTCCTTGAAGAAATGTGTAAATCTATACTGAACTTACTTCATGAGGGTCATCAACTCTACCCTACACATAACATAGTGGTTATTACCCCCTGAGTGGAAGAATTTGTTGACCGAACCCATAGCAGTTTTGCCTATCTTCTCCACCTCCAGGTGGACCTGACTTTACTTAACACTTCACAAACCATTGACATCCCAAAAACCATTATGATTAGGGATGATTGAATATCACAAATATTCGGCAATATTCGACTTCGCGAATATTCGACGAATAGGTCTTCGCTATGCAAATATTCGATGCGCAATATAAGTCTATGGGAAGCCCGAATAGTTGCTATTCGGCAACTTTTTGGGTTTCCCATAGACTTACATTGCGCATCGAATATTCGCAAATAGTTGAATAGCGGTGACCTATTCATCGAATATGGGCGTAGCCGAATATTTGAGGTATTCAATCATCCCTAATTATGATTGTATCTACCCATCCTGCATTCAGCTCGCTGCAGCCAAATCGCATCCAGTCTACTACAATCACCACTCACTATACAGTGAGCATGGCTGTAATCACTCCCTAGCACTTTGATTGACATCGAGCACTGCAGCATGTGTGTGAAAACCAGGCTGCCAATCGAAGGGACAGGGAGTGATTAACTGGCATTTACAGTGTAGTGAGCGGTGACTGTAATCGCTCCTTGAAAACCCCAATGACAGAAAATAAGCAGTTGCAGGGAGAATATAACTTAATTTTCTCCCTGTAACCAACTAATCAGGATTTAAACACTATTTACCTGTGTAGTAACCCTATATCTGCAGATAGGGTTTCAGTGCGTATAAACTTCCAATTAATGCTTTCCAGATGAGGAAGTGTTTGGTGACATCCTTCTAACCCAGCAAATAAAAAAAAGGCAGTACCATAAAGCGGCACTTAAACAGTGAAGCTGAAACTCCCAAATTACACATGTGCTACAAAAATCTACTTAAACAATTGAACGATTGACATCGCTGTGCATATCTCCCTGCTACACACTTAGAGGTACTTTACACGTTGCGACATTGCTAGCATCGACTAGCGATGCCGAGCGCGATAGTACCCGCCCCCGTCACACATGCGATATCTTGTGATCGCTGCTGTAGCGAACATTATCGCTATGACAGCGTCACACGCACATACCTGCTCTGGGACGTTGCTGTGACTGCTGAAATATTCCTCCTTCAAGGGAGAGGTGCGTTCGGCGTCACAGTGACATCACCGCGACGTCACTAATCGGCCAGCCAATAGAAGCGGAGGGGCGGAGATGAGCGGGACATAACATCCCACCCACCTCCTTCCTTCCGCATTGCCGTCGGGACGCAGGTAAGGAGATGTTTGTCGCTCCTGCGGGTTTACACACAGCGAAGTGTCGACCTGCAGGAACGACAAACAACATCGTACTTGAGGTCGACCCAACATTATGAAAATGACCGACGCTACACAGATCCCCGATTTTCGGCGCATTTGCGATCGTTTATCGTCGCACAAAGGATTTACACGTTGCGATGTCGTTACCGGCGCCGGATGTGCGTCACTAACGACGTGACCCCGACGATAGTTCGGATGCGATGTCGCAGCGTGTAAAGTACCCCTTAGCCAATGCCTTACCATTATGTTGTCATGGAGTGGGAATCACCAACTCACACAGATAATCAATTATGCTCAGCAACCTATGCAATTTTTTGTATAGAATATAGTTAAGAGCAAACACTAAAATTTTCGAGTGCCTGGTACTCGATTCAAGCAGGTCGGATGCTAGGAAAAGCTTGACTTGAGTAATCAGTATAATGGAAGTCAATAGGAAACTCAAGCATTTTTCCGGCAGACCCTCCCATTAAGTCTGGTTGGCAGTAAAATTGTTGAAGTGGATAGACGTAGCACTCAAATGAAATGGGAACAGCATGGGAAGGCAAATTAAAAAAGTGAAGTTACCCAATACTTCCAATATTGAAAAAATACTGCAAAAATACTGAAAGAATTGACATCATTCAAAAATGCAGCAGTTTTCCATTTGAGTCAGGAAAAAATAATGCATACATTGGATTTATTAAAATCTTGGTTTTACTAGTACTGTAAAAATCAGCTTTTAATTTGCATAACACTCATGAAAAAACACTAAAAAAACTGCAGCAAAAATATGTGTGAACATAGCTTTAATGGGCGGACCGGCTCTCACTGTATTTTACCGTATTTATTTGAGAGATACACCTTGAAAGACAAAAATGGTCCGCCTCAGAATACATTGTTTGACAATTTTAATAATTTGGACTCCTACGGTGGTAATGCCTATGTAATAAGTGCAAAGCCTGAATTCCATTTGATACATTTAATGGAAAAGAAATGTTAAAAAACATTGCTGAAATGAATAGGAACAGTAAAAACAACAGCTAGTAACATTTGCTGGGTAACACAGTTTACATCAGAGCCGTGGCTCTGAAAATCCAGACTTTCATTTATTCTAAATCACGGTAGGCCCCAAACAAAGCAAGATCCACAAAGGCCACAAACTGCTAAAAGCCAAGACAGAAGCCAAGATGCTAACATACTCTCAGAGCTTGGATGAGGAAGAGGTAATCCTGCTAAGGAAAGAACTGTAATATAATGGTGGAAACTGTTATATGGATCGGCTTATATTGCGCATTATCAACACTGCAGCTTATGTGGTGAAAAAGTTCCCTCTCTTTGTCATGAAACCTACGGTGTCTATGTTTCTTGTGGGATTGTATTCACTCCAGCTTCTACCTCATGCCATATGTACTGGGTGTCTGCGTATGGAAGGAACCACATAAAAGTCAAACCAGACCAGGGAGCTTAGCCACTACACATAGCTGGACTATGGAATTAGCCCCAGCAACCCCCTACTTACCGTGTTTTTCTAAAAAAAAAACCTCCCCCAAAAATACGTCCTAGCAGGGATTTTCAGTATTTTCATAGCAAGGCTTAAATATAAGCCCTACCTCAAAAATAAGCCCTAGTCATGGTTCAATAATGAAGTGTCCGTGCAGCTAAAAAAGTTACAGATACTGCAGGAAACTTCATTATAAACAGCGGACACCCCTGACACCGAGTAGAGGACATGCAGTGATCGCACAACCCCACACATCCGGTCTCACACACACAATCATCAGATTGCACACACAAACATCAGATCACACACACATCAGATCACACATACTCCCACATCCAGCGACACCGATTTCTTCTCGTCGGCAGAATCCTGAGAGGAAGTGCGGTGGAGTGCAAGAACCTGCCGCAATGCTTGCTTACCAGACCTTCGGACACATGACTTCCTACCATCGTTCCCTATGGCTGGAAGCATTCTGTTCCACTGGATGTGATGAGTGATGAGTGAGTGAGTGTGTGTGTGTGTGTGTGTGTGTGTATATGATCTGCTGTGTGTGAGTGTGTTGGCCAGAAGCAGGCGAGAATTGCGTGTAGCATAGCTGCTGTGAGCACCCACCAGAGATCACAGGAGGACCTGGAAGACATGCAGACGTCCGGAGTCTGCTAAGTATGATGATCCTGGGAAGCGAGGGGGTCTTCATTTTTGGGGGGTAAACTTACCCCAACCGTGTTTCTCCAAGAATAAGACCTCCTCCAAATATAAACCCTAGTGCTTTTTTGGGGGGCAAAAAAAGTATAAGACACTTTATATATACTTTTTATAAGGTACTTTCCTCTACTACTGTATTCCTTTTTACATTTGCCTACCAACCTGTGGATTGCCGCAGTCGTCGGAGACACTGTGACAGGATTAGGCTCTGAGTACTGAGGCCCTACATTACTGCTGAAGGGTGCGACACTTATAGCAAGAAAATTTTGCGCTTTTTTTTCTAACACGACTACAGACAGTTTTTCTTATAGTTTGTAGCCAAACAGGTACATAAGTCTGCATAGGAGCTGTCCACTCACAACAGTAGTAGATTTATAGCCAACAATATTTTCAAAGCTACTTCACGTTTTATTTTACATATATTGAAATGACCCAATTTGATTTTTTTTTTTTATTAGAAAATAAATATGAAAATATTTGTTAACAATTGTTTGCAACAACCAAAATTCAAAGATTATTTTGGATTTTAGTCATTTTTTCACATTATTTTTCTGTTTGTGTGCCACAAGTCCAATGTGGTTTTCTCACTTTCCCAGTTTTCAGGCATCACTTTCTAAATGGAGAGGATTATTTTACGTTTCCACTGTTTTTTTCTATCAATGGGGGGAGCATAGTAGAATGAGAGGGTTGGGGTCCTGGGTTCAAATCCCACCAATAACATCTGTAAGGAGTTTGCATGTTCTCCCCGTGTTTGCGTGGTTTCCTCCAGGTTCTCCGGTTTCCTCCCACACTCCAAAGACATACAGATAGGGGATTTAGATTGTGAACCCCAGTAGGGACAGTGATGATGTAAATCTCTGTGGAAATTAACGCAGCTATACAAACACATGAAATAAGAAAAGCAAACACTGCAAGGAAGGGAACCATAACAAACCTCTATCCATCTGAAAATAGTTGTGTCGCAGTTCTTCGAACCTCAGCTGGCCTGGAATACCAGGTTGTAGGAAAACTGGCGACAGAATCTTTGCTCCTATATTTTTGTGGCTTTGTGGAGGTTTTCGAACTTGAACCTCTGTGGATGATAATGTGGCATGTTGTGATTTTTACCTCTTGCTGGAGCATTATTAAGTAAAATGCTGGAAGAATGAAATTGAAGAGGAACCACTCACTCAAAAAAAGTGGATAGAAAATAAAGCATGAGAATCGGGATAGTTTCAGGACATGTTATGCTTGCAGGGACACCAAATGTTGATTTAACTTGATGTGCGGTCTTGTTAAGGGGACAGGGTACAAAGCGAGGTTCCCTATTCATTATAAGACACATGTCATGCTAGGTTTGGGGAAGTACCAACTGAACAGCGAAAGGGAAAAGTAACCCTGTGACTAGGGAAGGGGGAGATAGTGACCCCTAACCAAACCTACCGCTGGTCCCTGGGGTCCCTCACCAGATAGGTTCCGCTCCTATGCACAGAGCATGATACCTGACCCTAGATATCCATACTGCTGGGCCCAAATAGGGAATGGATGGGATGAGCTCTTCGTCCACCCCACTAAAGAAGACAACAAAGAGAAAACATATGAACTACACATGAACAGATGACTCAGATAGAAGTTCAGCCAAGTAACAGCAACAACACCACAGCTGAGTACAAGTAATCAGAGCTTGAATGAACTGAAAAATATCACCAGCATCAGTCCAGGGAAGATGTGAGTATTTAAGCACATGGAGAATACTGATAATCAGCGGCTGAATGGAAGGAGAGCTCTGCTGGGTCTTAAAGGGGAAGGGATGCAAACCCAGCAGGAAAGCTACCTAATACAATGCATACTAACAGTAGGAACAATAGAAAGTCAGGGAGCATTTTTCACAGGCAAACCCTAAGACATTCTATAGCCAGAAACCACATGATTGACTGTTATACGTCACACACTCGTGACAACACATGACTCTTAATGAAGCAGGAGTGGCGCAAAGTGGAGTGCACCTTCTTGTGCACCTCACCATAAAGCTATGCAAAAATCATGACAAATAGGTGTTGCCATACTCTGTCCAGCCCCATCCCTTCTTAGCTGCATCTACTTTGTCATAGCAGTGCAAACCTAGCGTGAAAATGCAAGCATCAATAAAAAAAAATTGCAGCTTGGGGTTGCGCCAAACATTTGTGACTATTTAAAGCTTTTTACATGACTTTTCTGGCACAAAGCTTTGATGAATTGGGGCCATGGTCTTAAATCATGTAATATATAGTTTTAAATATTGTTAGGGTTTGCTGACCAGAAAACGGAGACATAAATCCTTGTCGTATTGAGCTGATCTAGAACAATGTATGAAATAGTTTGGAAAATGTACAATTAGGCAAGTTTTAGATAAATAAACAGATATTATAATGTCACTAGATTCAAACATTCACTTTTTTTGTTTGTCTTCTGAGTTGTTCTATTATTTCCAGACTTTCCATTTCAACCTAACAATAAATGACATGTTAAAAGATCAAACATTCCTAAAATGATTCTGTAAGCAATGAATACAATTGTAGGTTCCCAAGCTGGCCATAAAAACGCTGGAGAATAGCACTGCAGGTCAGATGAAGTGACGCTTTAGGCAAAGTTTGATTTTTTTGTTGTTGTTTAGAAAATGCTTTGATTTTCAGCCATGTTGGTCCTTGGTGGTTACCAGATAGGGTTTTATTCTAGAAAGAAAAAAAAGTATGTATTTCTCAGATCTGTGATTGAACATCAGGGACAGATGTACATGAATAGTAATGCATTTGGAATAATAAAACACATTTGGTTTGTCAAAATAGATGATTTTGCAAAGATGTTTCCAATAGACAGAAATATATAGCTCCCTCATGCAAGATAATAATCAGAGAAAGGAGCATAAAGGGGTAGTCACATGTGGGGCATTTAAAGCACATTCACAGGATATGCCATAAATGTCCCATAATTGTGGGTTGCACCACATCTGCTGAGCAAGAGATCTCGGCAACTTTTGGACGTCTCATAGAAATGAAGGAGCTACTCATACAAGCCCAACTCTATTCCTGACAGCATCCGAGAGGCACTATTTTGAGATAAATGCTGGTCCTAGCAGTTGTATGGCCATCTATCAGACATTTATGTTGATTTTTTGTAAAGTGCATCTAATGATAATCTCTATTTTTATATATCAGCATCTCTGTCCCCATTGGGGCTCACAATCTAAATTCCCTATCTTTGTCTTTGAAGTGTGAGAGGAACCAGAGAACCCAGAGGAAACCCACACTAAAGCGGGCTTTACACGCTGTGATCTCGCTAGCGAGATCGCAAGCGATCGTACCCGCCCCCGTCGGTTGTGCAAGACGGGCAAATCGCTGCCCGTCGTGCACAACCTCACTTACCCCCGTCACACGGACTTACCTGTCCTGCGACTTCGCTCTGGTCGGCGAACCGCCTCCTTTCTAAGGGGGCGAGTCGTGCGGCGTCACAGCGATGTCACATGGCAGGTGGCCAATAGAAGCGGAGGGGCGGAGATGAGTGGGACGTAACATCCCGCCCACCTCCTTCCTTCCACATAGTCGGTGGAGGCAGGTAAGGAGATGTTCCTCGCTCCTGCGGTGACACACATAGCGATGTGTGCTGCAGCAGGAACGAGGAACAACATCGCTAATGAGAAAAAAACAATTTTTTTTTGTTTCAGGACGACCTCTCTGTGGCAAACGATTTTGGACGCTTTTGCGATCGTTTAAGGTCGCACATAAGTGTTACACGCTGCAATATCGTTAATGACACCGGATGTGCGTCACTAACGACGTGACCCTGATGATAATTCATTAACGATATCATAGCGTGTAAAGCCCGCTTAACATGGAGAGGACATACAAACTCATGCAGATGTGATTTGAACCCAGGACCCCAGCGCTGCAAGACTGCTGTGCTAACCACTGAGCCACTATGCCGCCCTATAATAACCAATGATACAAAAGCTTTTTGAATACCAGTAGTCCTTTATTTAACATGAATGGATCATGGTAGTCATTAGTCAATTTATCCTTGTCTAACGAGGTGGTTCTGTACTTCTGATCCTATATATCACTATAGATGCACTATTTAGTAATTGAAGTAAATTCAATTTTGATTACAATGTTGACAATGTCAATGCTACAATTTCCAAGGTCCCTGACAACATCAGCACAAATCTCAGATTTATATACACCTGAGAAATAAGCTACATGCACATGGAAAAATCACCAGCCCCACAACCTTGGAGAACCAGGCGAAAGAGACTCTTTGGTCCCCAGTTCATCAAACCAATTTTTGCCAGAATTCTAGCTTAAATTGCTTTATAAAATCAACATTTTGGCAACATCTCTAATTGCACAAAAATGTAGCAACTGTTGCATTTTTTCATGCATTGTGCACTGCTAGGGCATGATGCTACAGCTCATTTAACTCATGATGAGCTGTAATAGTCCTTATGCCAGAGATCTTACTCCTGTCATGGACTAGAGATAGGCCCTGACTCATCAAGACCAGCGATTTCCACATCGGTCATGAGGATGCACACACCGCTGACTTAACTATGTTGTACTAAACATAGTTTACCTATGAGGACAGTGGCATAAATATTTTTCCACATAACGTGCACAAAGTGAAATGTTAAAATCATGAGTAGTATGCTTTGGTATAATATAGAGTTAGGTCAGAAATATTTGGGTAGTGACACAAGTTTTGGCACTTTTACTGTTTAAAACATATTGAAGATACAATTATGTAATCAATATGGGCTTGAAGTGCAGACTCAGTTTTAATCTGAGGGTATTCACATCCTAATTGAAGTAAGGGTTTAAGAATTACATCTCTAATATGTAGCTTCCTATTTTTCAAGAGATAGTTACCTCAAAAGTTCTTTAATGGTCTACATGGGCTATTCTCTTGTTAATCTATTATCAATTAAGCAGATAAAAGGTCTGGAGCTGATTCTAGGTGTGGCATCACTAAGCTGAGAACAGAAGAAATCTCTTAGAGAGAGAACAGAAATGTTATGAGGGGCCAAATCAACAGTTTGCTACATTCTACAAAATAAAGAGTGCATCGGTGAGCTTGGGAACTCAAAAAGGCCTGTTTGTCCATGAAAGATAACAGTTGTGGATGATTGTAGAGTCCTTTCCATGCTGGAAAAACCCCTTCATAACATCTGACCCTAATCACCAGGCAGTAGGTGTATCAGTATTAAGCTGTATCAGAATACTGGGAAGAAGAAATATGGAGAAGACTTGGAAAGTCATTATCCAAAGCACACCACATGCTCTGTAAAACATGGTGGAGGCAATGTGATCAATATATCTAAAAAAGAAAAGACAAGGCACTCACCGGAGATGCAACAGGACGGCTGTTTAATCCAGCAAAAAGGTTACATGTGTAGGCTTGTAGGGGAGGGGGCACACAGCACGGTGAAGACGGCTGTTTCGCGCCTGTGCTTGGCGCTTCTATGAGTCTACCTCATGAGTGAGTCCACGGTGAGTAACTTGCCTTTTCTTTTTTGGATATATTGTGGACACTTGAACCTTGACTATAGTGCACCACGGAGTATCAACAAGGATATGTGACTCCTATGCTGAATCAAAGTACCTGAGTCGAGAACTCACTATTTATGGTGCAGAGAAAGTGGTTCTGGAGTTTGTCTGAACAAGTGCCCAGTTTTTTCCTCCTAATGATTTCCTTGAGGCAATTTGATGGCATAGGCATGCATGGCTTCCAATGGCCCTGGGACATTAGTGCTTATTGATGATGTGACTGAAAACAGAAGCAGCCGGATGAATTCTGAAGTGTACAGGGCTTTACTTTCTACTCAGATTCAACCAAATGCATTAAAGTTTATTAGACAGCGCTTCATAGTACAAATGAACAATGACATAAAACATACTGCAAAAGCAATCTCGAATTTTTAATGCAAAAAATTTGAATGTTCTGCAATGGTCGAATCAAGTACCAGATCTCAACCCCATCGAGTATGTATTTCACATGATTAACACAAAACGTAAGGCATAAAGACCTATAAACAAGTAACAACTGAAGTCAGCTGCAGTAATGGTCTTGTAAAGCATTGCAATGGAGGAAACTGAACGTTTTAGTGATGCCCATGGCTTCCAGCTTTCAGGCAGTCATTATCTGGATTACATTACAAGAAGGAAAAAGAGGGGGGATTCAGCTCACCCATTCCAAGTCCATAAATAGTGGTCAGTGCATGGGCAAACAACAGGCCGGCTCCTGAGTAGTGGTTCCAACAGAATTCAAGAAAGGGGTTGTCCAGCACCATCCAATTTGACTTTTTAATCCATGTCAGACTTCTTCATTTCATAAGAATTAACTTTTATTGTGCATATTTAAAATCATAGCTATGATATAGATAGGCTTGAAAAAGGTTCTGTTGAACCGAAACGTTGTCAGTTACACTGTGGGGCAATAAAGGTTTGGGGTTTTTGCTATTTTTGGAGCGTCGCGTCCATTATCATTTTTACTAGATAGATAGATAGATAGATAGAGGGATAGATAGATAGATAGATAGATAGATAGAGGGATAGATAGATAGTCGATAAATAGATTTTCATCTTTCAAGTTCAAAAGGCCCTAATAATAATGCATGCAATGTCACATACCACATGCTGCAGAAACCATGTGGAAGAAATAAAGACCCCCACCAAATCAAAAATAAAAAGGATGCATGAAAAATTGAACCACTGTGAAAAAAGAATCAAACATGTTATGTCTGACCTTTTCAGAGTAGTTAGCAGCCGAACTGAAGGGTCTCTTGTCCCATGCCATGTTTTGAAAAGAATGGATTTGCATAAATCCTATAATACATATTATAAATGGATTTCATTACTGTGACGTACAGTAATAATACTTTATTTTGTTGAATTATCATGATGACTTAGTGATAGTATATTGAACACTTAGGGTTAAGAGAAGGTTTTACCTTAAATAACTTATTTGTCTCATCCAATACTTCTTCTATTGGCTTAAATACATTGACTAATCTTTAGTTTCCTTCTGGTAAGTCAGAGACATATGGTAGTGAGCGCAGGAAGTATGCAGAGAGCAGGCCAAGACTTAGTACAGAACACATCTCTAACATTTGGCAGAACTTTATCTGGTGAAAAGCAGCAGCAGAACCATTATCGTGTTATCATATGTACTTATTTTACCATTTCTTACTTTTACTGCAGGCTACCTAGTGACAGATTTGAAAATTACAACAGACCTGACTCGGAATAACAGAGCAAATTATTTTAAAAGGAAGACATATTCCTATAATCTGCATCCCATGAAGACGTGATACTAAGGTCAGCCTTGCAGCTCGGAGTGTGCCCATTTGTATTATTACACCTAACAGGGTTGCAAACCTGTTTTCTTACTTTTTATTGGAGATCCGAATTACAGACAATTAACTTTTATAAACATATGTTATAAAAACATAATGAATGGTAAAGTTTATAATATCTACCAATTACATAGAGTAGTATTTCAGGGTTTGTATTTTTTTGTAATTAACCTCTTCTTTAGACATCATTATTATGTGCATAATACATGCATTAAAATGATTGCCAGTCACTGCCTTCTCCCGTGTACAGCACCATTTGTTCCGCTTCTTCACTATGTCACTGCATTTGTGACTAGCCAACTCAATGTGTTTTGGCTCACAAGATGTGGTGGATTTGTTAAGCCAGAGGTCTGGATAAGTAGTATTGGCACTACCGATGCTTCTGTAGTACCTGGCAATCATAAAATAGCTGAGGATTAGCCTGGCATAGCAGAGCTGCACAATCCTAAAAGACCCAGATATAGAATTAAAGAATACACAATAAAATAAAATATATATATCAAGTAACCCTAGACTCTGCCTTCTCCTTCAAACCACACATCCAAGCTCTTATCATGTCTTGCTGCCTCAAACTCAAAAATATTTAGAAATTGTGTCCTTTCGTCACACCTGAATATACTAAAATGTTAGTACACAGCCTCATCCTTTCCTGCCTTAAATATTGCAGTATCCTCCTCTGTGGTTTTCCAGCTACAGTCTTGTGCTTCTCCAATCCATCCTTACCTCTGCTGCCTGAGTAATCCACCTCTCTCCTCCTCTGCTTCTCACCTCTGCAAATCCCTTCAGTGGCCCCTAATTCCCCAACATATCCAGATCAAACTACTAACACTGACCGACAAAACTGTCCATAATCTGTCTCCCCATATTTCTCTGAACTAATTTCCTGAATTATAAAAACATGTTATCACCGGTCTTCACAAGGCCTCCTTCTTTCTTCCTAACTTGTATGTTCCTTACCCAATCATCTCCAAGACTTCTCCAGAGTATCCACCATCATCTGGAATGTACCCCCAACCCACCTGATCAACCACCCCAATCGGAACTTTCAAATAGAACTTGAAAACCCTTCCTTCCCAGAAATCTTACAGCTCGCAATGACCCCGATGCCACCTCAACACCACTGGAGCTAGTACAACTCCCAACCTACTGTCTGCTCCCCATTCTCCTGTAAAATGTAAGTCCGCAAGTGCAGGGCCCTCTCCCATCTGTACCACTCTGTCATTGTTTGTTTGTTCATTGTAATTTATATTTGTATTTTGTATATTAACTACTTTTCACATGTACAGCACCATGAAAGAAATAGTGCTCTTAAACCAAATAAATAAATAAATTAATAATTTAATTGATTCACTATATGATGCAGCAGCCAAACTGGAGTTACTGGATTACTCTGAGATCCAACACTGACAGCTAATGAGGGACATGTGTCACCTACTGAAGCCCTTTAAAGAGTAGATAAAAAAAAATTCCAGGGACAACTGTGGAATCAATTCTAATAATAATAATAATAATAATAATAATATTTATTCATTTATATAGTTCTGTTAATTCCACAGCACTTTACATACATTGGCAACACTGTCCCCATTGGGACTCACAATCTAGGTTCCCTATGAGTATGTTTTTGGAGTGTGGGAGGAAACCAGAGTACACAGAGGAAACCCACGCAAACACGGGGAGAACAGACAAACGCTATGCAGATGGTGTCCTTGGTGCGATTTGAACCCAGCGCGGCAAGACTGTAATGCTAACCATTGAGCCACTGTACCGCCGATGTATTATGTCATCCCTTAATATTAACTCTTTCACATTAACTAATTTTTGTTTCTTGCAATTGTTTTTCTCTTTCTTCCTTCTTCCAAAAGCCATAACTTTTTATTTTTCCATAATCATATCAGGGATTGTTTTTTTGCAGGACAAGTTGTTGTATTTTTAAATGACATCATTCATTTTATTATGTGATATACTAAAAAGAGGGGAAAAAAAAATTACAAGTGCAGCAAAATTGCAAAAAAGCAAAATTCCACAATTATTTCTGGTTTGTTTTTTTATTCACAGTGTTCATCATATGGTAAAAATTACCTATCAATATGAGTCATCAGGTCAGTACAATCACGGCCATACTAAAATGTATAGTTTTTTTATGTTGTAAAATGTGGAAATTTCGAAGACAAAAACTTGCTTATGGCATCATATTAAGAGACATGTAACATTTTCAGTTTTTAGTCGATGGGACTGTGTAAGGATTTGTTTCCTGTGCCCGGACCAATGATTTTATTGATACCATTTTGAGGTACATACAGTGTTTTGATCACCTCTCATTGCAATGTTTAGTTTTTACCATTTACCACGCATACATTTCTTGAAGACACTTTTAAAGACAAAATGTTCACCATACCAATTAATAACCTTTAGAGTATAGTTTGCAAATTAGGGAAATGTATGCCCTCAAAAAGCCAAATAGCACACTTTACCTTCTGAATCCTGCTGTGCACCAAACAGTAGTATAAGATCACATTTAGGATATTGTTGTACTATAGAGAAATTTGCAATAAATTTTTTTGCACATCTTCTCATATTGCCTCTTGGAAAATTTTGAAAGAAAAATAATTAAAACTGAATTTATTTTTTTTAAGATTACAATATTTAATGTTGAATGGTAAAGGAAAATGTGAAACAGAAAGACAAAGTATTTAAACCACGTTACCTTTTCCACATTTTTTCACGTTACACTCACAAATTTAAGTAAATTTTATTGGAAACTTATGTGATAAGCCAACACTAAAAGGCAAGTATTTGTGAAGTGTAAAGATAACGATGTGCATTTGTATTCAGCCCCCTTAAGTCAATATTTTATAATGATCACCTTTAACTACAAATACTGCTGCAAGTCTTTAGGGGTATGGCTCCACCAACTTTCCACATCTAGAGACTGAAAATATTTTTGCTTAGCATTTGTGAACAGCAATTTTCAAGTTTTGCCACAAATTCTCAATGGGATTTACAGTCATGGCCAAACTTTTTGAGAATGACACCAAAATTATATTTTCACATGATCTGTTGCCCTCTGGTTTTTAATTGTGTTTGTCTGATGTTTACATCACATACAGAAATATAATTGCAATCATATTATGAGTACCAAAAGGTTATATTGACAGATAGAATGAGTTAATGCAGCAAGTCAATATTTGCAGTGTTGACCCTTCTTTTTCAGGACCTCTGCAATTCTCCCTGGCATGCTCTCAATCAACTTCTGGACCAAATCCTGACTGATAGCTGTCCATTCTCGCATAAGCAATGCTTGCATTTTGCCAGAATTTGTTGGTTTTTGTTTGTCCACCCGCCTCTTGATGATTGCCCACAAGTTCTCAATGGGATTAAGATCTGGGGAGTTTCCAGGCCATGGACCCAAAATCTCTATGTTTTGTTCCATGAGCCATTTAGTGATCACCTTTGCTTTATGGCAAGGTGCTCCATCATGCTGGAAAAGGCATTGTTGGGCGCCAAACTGCTCTTGGACAGTTGGAAGAAGTTGCTCTTGGAGGACATTGTGGTACCATTCTTTATTCATGGCTGTGTTTTTAGGCAAGACTATGAGTGAGCCGATTCCCTTGGCTGAGAAGCAATCCCACACATGAATCGTTTCAGGATGCTTAACAGTTGGCATGAGACAAGACTGGTGGTAGCGCTCACCTCTTCTTCTCCTAATAAGCTGTTTTCCAGATGTCCCAAACAATCGAAAAGGGAAATCATCTGAGAAAATGACTTTACCCCAGTCCTCAGCAGTCCACTCCCTGTACCTTTTGCAGAATATCAGTCGGTCCCTGATGTTTTTTCTGGAGAGAAGTGGCTTCTTTGCTGCCCTCCTTGAAACCAGGCCTTGCTCAAAGAGTTTCCGCCTCACAGTGCGTGCAGAAGCACTCACACCAGCCTGCTGCCATTGCTGAGCTAGTTCGGCACTGCTGGTAGTCCGATCCCGCAGCTGAAACAGTTTTAAGATACGGTCCTGGCGTTTGCTGGTCCTTCTTGGGCGCCCAGGAGCCTTTTTGGCAACAATGGAAGCTCTCTCCTTGAAGTTCTTGATGACGTGATAGATTGTTGACTGAGGTGCAATCTTTGTAGCTGCAATACTCTTCCCAGTTAGGCCATTTTTGTGAAGAGCAGTGATGGCTGCACATGTTTCTTTAGAGATAACCATGGTTAACTGAAGAGAAACAATGATACCAAGCACCAGCCTCCTTTTAAAGTGCCCAGTGGTGTCATTCTTACTTAATCATGACTGATTGATCGCCAACCCTGTCCTCATCAACACCCACACCTGTGTTAATGGAACAATCACTAAAACAATGTTAGCTGCTCCTTTTAAGGCAGGAATGCAATGATGTTGAAATGTGTTTTGGGGGTTAAAGTTCATTTTCTTAGCCAATATTGACTTTACAAGTAATTGCTGTTAAGCTGATCACTCTTTATGACATTCTGGAGTATATGCAAATTGCCATTAGAAAAACTTAAGCAGTAGACTTTATAAAAATTAATATTTGTAGCATTCTGAAAACTTTTGGCCATGACTTTACGTCTGGACTATGACTGGGCTATTCGCACATGAATATGCTTTGATCTAAACCATTGCATTGTAGTTCTGGCAGTATTTTTAGGATCTTTGCCCTGCTGGAAGGTGAACTTACACCCCAGCCTTGAGTCTATTGCAGCCGTTAACAGATTTTCCTCCTGGATTGCCCTGTATTTACCGCCATCCATCTTCCCATCAACTCTGACCAGCTTTCCTTTCCATACTGAAGAAAAGCATCCCCACAGAATGATGCTGCCACCACCATGTTTGATGATGGGGATGGTGTTTTCAGGGTGATGTGCAGTTTTATGTTTCAACCACACATATCATTTTGCATTTAGCCCAAAAAGTTCTACTTAGGTCATATCTGACCAGAGCACGTTCTTCCACGTGTTAGCTATATTCAATACATGGCACGAGACCAAAGTAAAACTGTTTAGGCTAAATGAAAAACTGTATGGGCCCCCCAAAAAATAATATTGCACATCATCGTAAAACCACCATCCTCACCGTCAAACATGATGATGGCAGCATGATACTCTAGAGATGCTTTTCTTCAGCAAGGTCTGGGAATTTGGTTAGAAATGATGGGAACATGAATGGCGCTACATACAGGGCAATCATAGAGGAAAGCCTGTTAGAGACCACAAAAAACTGACAGGACATAGGTGCACCTTCCACTAGGACAACAACCCTAAAAATACTGCCAGAGCTACAATGGATGGTTTAGATCTATACCTATTAATGTGTTGAATGGCCCAGTCAAATTTGAGACCTAAAATTAAGAATCTTTGACAAGTCTAGAAAATTGATGGTCTTAGCAAAGAAGCATAGGTAAAAATTTCAGCCTTCAGATGTGAAAAGCTGTTAGAGACATATCCCAAATGACTTTGGACAGTAATTACAGTGATAGGTGGTCTCACAAAGTATTAACGACAAATTAAATTAAATACAAATGCACGTCACAATATTTAGACATATGTTTAAAATATTTAGAAAACCATGTATAATTTCCTATAAATCTCACAAATACTTGCTAATTAATGTTAGTATGTCAAAAAAAATCCTAACAAAATACACTTAAGTTTGTGTATGTAATGAGAAAAAAAGTGGAAAAGTTCAGAGTATTAATTATTTTTCAAGGCACTGTAAATGTTTTGTCAAGTGGTAACTACATCATTAACCCCTTTATGGATCGAGGACGTACCCGTACATCCTAAATCATGAAGGGGTAATCACCACCGGCTGCTGCGGTGAGCCTGCAGTGATCCCTGCAAATGTCTGCTGATTTGTGCAGCAGATATGTGTGGCTTGCAGGTGCAGGTGGATCCGCGATCCACCCGTGCCTGTTAACCCCTTAAATCTCGCTGTCAAAATGTGACAGTGGGATTTAAATGCCCAGAGCGGGTAACGCGCATTTACTCACTGCCACTGGAAGCTTTATGACGTGATCAAGGTAAGCCGATGGTTGCCAGGGTAGCACCGGGTCATGTGATGACTCCTGTGCTATTATGACTCACTTCCTGTAGCAGCTGACAGAGTGCTGGCTGTTACAGAAGATGAGCATTTCTCCTGGTCTGAGCTGTGCAGCTCTGATCCGGAGAATTGAATGAGTGATCCAACTGCTGATCCTTATAGTTTCTTAAGGGGACTAGTAAAATTAAAAAAAAAAAAAGTCCAAAAATAAAAAAAATAAAACTTAAAAGTTCAAATCACCCCCGATTCGCCCCATTGAAAATTAAAGGGTTGAAAAAAAAAAATAAAAATATACACACATTTAGTATCACCGCATTCAGAAACTCCCAATGTATCAAAATGTAAAATCAATCAACCCGATTAGTAAACAGCATAGCGTCAAAAAAATTCCAAATTCCTAAATTACATTTTTTTGGTCGTCGCAAATTTTGCGCAAAATGAATTTTGATTTGCGCCCCTCCCATTTTTATGTTTATGCCATATGTATGGGCCCTTTCAGCTTTCTAACTCCTAGAAAGACATGTGATAATCCCCCTTCATTCAGTAATGTCCCCCATTCTGGTATATATAGTATGTCCCCATCCTGGTGTATATGGACCCCCAGCCTGGTGTATATGGGCCGCAAATCTGGTGTATATGGACCCCCAGCCTGGTTTATATGGGCCCCATTCTGGTGTATATGGACCCCCAACCTAGGCCCCATGCTAGTATATATGCCCCTTCACCTTGGGACCATGCTGGTATAAATGGGCCCACTGCTAGGGCTCTTTCTCGGTGTATATGGACCCTCAGCCTGGGCCCCATGCTAGTATACAGTATATGGGCCCTCATGCTGGTATATATGAGCCCCCAGCCAGGGTTTTATCCTGGTGTATATGAGCCCCCAGCCTGATGTATATGGGCCTCCATCCTGGGCCCTGTGCTGGTGTATATGGACCTCCAGCTGGTATGTCTGGGCTCTCAGCCTGAACCCCATGTTGGTATATATGGGCCCCCAGCCTTGGCACAAAATGTCCCCTGTTCATTTTTTTTTTTTTTTTTTTTAAATATCATATACTCACCTGCTTAGCAGGTCTAGATCAGTGCAGTGCGGGCAGGACATCGTGCGCACAAGACAGCAGAGTCCTGGTGCTTAGTGATGACGTCACAACTCTGGGATTCTGACATCCTGCGCGTGCGCTGTCATCAGCAGCAGTGCAGGGAGATCCTGTCTCCTACGCACTGCCACGTAGGTCAACTATATTGGTGCACTGTGTGTAGTTAGTGGAAGCGCAGCTCCGAGTGGGCCCCCCTGAGCACAGGGCCTAGGGCGGCCACACCCTCTGCCCCCCCCATTAGCTACGCTACTGGTAAGCTATCTAAACAAGAAAAGAGGGCACTACAGCAAATAATCGGGATCAATCCAAATAATACACCAAGGATTTAGCAAACAAGAAAAAGAAAGGTGATGTGCAAAAAATTTTGGAATCACCGATAGAGTATGAGGGCAGGCTAGTGCACTCATTGAATAACACCATTCCTTATTGATTCATTCTTGGGCTGCTGCACTAGGCAGAGAGCCGAGTTAGGTAAATTAATGACATCTTCAGCAACATGTCAGATCTGTGTCGCTTGTGCAGCACAGAGGTCCTTATCATTTCTGACTGGAGTGGGGGGGTGTTATAGTTCACTTTAAAGAAAAAGTTGCCAGCTTACCGGTGTTTGCAGTCCTTTGTGGAAAACAGCTTCTAGTCCACACGGAGAAGAGTGGGAGCCGGCCACTCAATCCAGAGACAAAAAACAGAGTGCACAATCCAGCAAACAATTGAAATCAGAAAATGTGTAGAAAATCCATCTTCAGTTACAAAAGGTAAATAATTTATCATCAAATATTTTTTTAAAAAGTAGCTATTCCACACTATTGGGCAGATATAACAAGGGATAGTCAGTCCAGAGTGACTATCCCTTGTTATATCTGCCCAAAAGTGCGTAAGGGGGTGAAAGGCTTTGCCGCCCCAGATCTGCAAATCCCCTGTCTGTAAATGTACTGTTTAATGTTGATATACTCTGTGTACTGTAGATATGGTTTATGATATATTTTGTGTGTGGCCACTAGATGGCCACATGGGGTAAGCTACTTCCCTTGGTGCTCTCAGGCTAGGGAGAGCTAATGGCAGGGAGGAGCTTAGTTAGTAAAAAGCTTAGGAAGACAGGAAATGACAGAAAGAATCCCCCAGAGAAGCAGTGAGGTGCCGCACCTGTGAGAAGTGTGAGGCAAAGTCCTTGTGAAAGAGTAATTAGGACCCACAGGGTCATATCCAGACACCGGACACATGGGGCCTTGGTGAGAGGTGGGCTGATTGAACCATGTCCCAAAATGGTGAAGTCCGGACAGTCTGGATGTTGGCTGCCCCCTGGCGTATAAGCAATGAACTCGCTCTCCAGGCTGAAGGTCACTGGGCTCCTCAGGAGTAGGAGTAGGTCCTGACAGACCAGGATAGAAGAGAGCCGTCTCCAGGGACCCCCTGTCACGGCTGATAGCTAATTCCTGTGGGTGGGAGACAGACCCCTGAAGGATTATATAAATCTTCCCGACAGAATGAAGATGAGAGAGGCGATGAAGGGCTCGAAAGCCCGAGTACCAGGGATGTGGCTGGCCGGCTAACGGCAACGGCCGCAGTAAATTGCTAGAATGGACCTCTGGAAGGTTATGTGTAATGAAGATGTTGTCCCTTGTAACTGTTGAAGGATGTGCCCTCCGTTGGCGTGATCATAAGTTGTATGTAAAACTGTTTATTAAACACTAGTTTATGGTTATGAAGGATACAGACTCTGTGTGGTGTTTGGGAACACTTGTGCCTGCTGCAGTCGCCAGATGTGAGAGGGCCCAGAATTAAGAACGTGTCCTGGCTTACAGCCTGAAAGAGTGTGACCAGCACTACAAGTCCCAGTCCCCCTTCCCCTGTAGTGGAACGGAGGCGGCGGTGCAAAGTGCTGATCTAATGCAGCGCTGCAGCAATAAGGTAGTCCCTGCCACAGCTGCCCGTATTTGATAATAAAGTATTTACCTTTTGTAACTGAAGATGGATTTTCTACACATTTTCTGATTTCAATTGTTTGCTGGATTGTGCACTCTGTTTTTTTGTCTTTATATTTCACTTTTGAAATTGAATTTGCTATAGTGTTGGACATGTGGAACTTTCCACCTCAGTAAAGTAAAAGTTCTTGGCATGGTTTGTGGTATCCTTTGGGGACCCAGGCACTCGGTCAACAACTATTTTATATATGTGGGCCTGTATAATAGATATATCTGACCATGTAGGAACATGGTCGGATATACCACAGCTCCTGGGCAGGGGAAGAAACAAAAGAGAGTATACAGACATTACAGCATGGGATCACATCTAATAATTTTTGTGAGGTAAAACAAGTTTTTAAAATAGGCAGGAAAATGTTTTCCTTACAGAAACCAGCAGCTACAATCAGGTGATAGTATGTCTGTATATTCTTCTGCTTCCTCCCATGCGCTGGAGCAGTGGTATGATCACACCATGTCCCTGTATGGTCAGACACATCCATTACACAGTACATAGCAGGTATACATATTTAAGATTATCTCAGCTCAGGAACATATTTTTAATGCATTCAATTATGACGCTTTGTTTTATTCCAAGATCTATTGATTAATGTATGCTTTGTGATGTCTACCCAAACCTTTAAGCAGTTTGAGTAATTATCATTAGACTGCTCATATGTAAATTGTATACTAAGGGGTACTTTGCACGTTGCGACATCACTAGCATCAGCTAGCAATGCCGAGCGCGATAGTACCCGCCCCCATCGCACAAGCGATATCTTGTGATAGCTGCTGTAGCGAACATTATCGCTATGGCAGCTTCACATGCACTTACCTTCCCTGCGACGTCGCTCTGGCCGGCGACCCGCCTCCTTCCTAAGGGGGCGTGTCGTGCAGCGTCATTGCGACGTCACACTGCAGGCGGCCAATAGAAGCGGAGGGGCGGAGATTAGCGGGACGTAAACATCCTGCCCACCTCCTTCCTTCCGCATAGCCAGTGGAGGCAGGTGATGTGTGCTGCCGCAGGACCGAGGAACAACATCGTATCTCTTATTGGTGCGACATTATGAAAATGACCGCCGCTACACAGATCATTGATTTTCGATGCTTTCACGATCGTTTATCGGCGCATCTAGGCTTTACCCGTTGCGACGTCGTTACCAACGCCGGATGTGCGTCACTTTCGATTAGCGTGCAAAGTACCCCTTACAGTCAAGTGTGAACTAACTTCTCTTCCTGATACTTTCAATATTCTATGTAAAACTAGATCTTTTGACATCATTGAGAGAAGCAGGAAGAGGAGCTACTGTAGCTGGCACGGTAATGTGATGACGGCTAGAACCAGCAAGCAAAGACAAATCCTGACAGTAAGGCTAGTTTCACACTTGCGTTGAACGGCATCCGTTGCATTGCGTTGTGTCACGGATGCAACGGATGCGTTGCATATAGTGGCACAACGGATGCAACGGATGCTGCAAAACAACGCAATTCCTTTTTTTTTTTTTCACAGTTTTACCGTCGGCAGACTATTGTGAACGATCAGCTGATCACTCCCAGTAGCCGGCCGCCGGGTGATCAGCCGATCACTCCCAGTAGCCGGCCGCCGGGTGATCAGCCGATCACTCACAGTAGCCGGCCGCCAGGTGATCGGGTGATCAGCTAATCACTCACAGTAGCCGGCCGCCGGGTGATCGGGTGATCAGCTGATCACTCACAGTAGCCGGCCGCCGGGTGATCAGCTGATCACTACCAGTAGCCGGCCGCTGGGTGATCAGCTGATCACTCACAGTAGCCGGCCGCCGGGTGATCAGCTGATCACTACCAGTAGCCGGCCGCTGGGTGATCAGCTGATCACTCACAGTAGCCGGCCGCCGGGTGATCAGCTGATCACTCACAGTAGCCGGCCGCCGGGTGATCAGCCGATCGTTCGGTCGCCGACAATGTGTGCGGGGGTCGGGAGCAGGGGGCGGAGTGCGAAGTAGGTGGAGCCGACGAGCGGGGCCATGGCTGAGGACGTCAGTGCCGCGAGGACTGCATCGCTGGGGGATAGGTGAGTGTGTGTGTGTGTGTATATGTGCGATTGTGTGTGCGCAATTGTGTGTGTGTGTGTGTGTATACATACGGAGTGCGGGAGGGGGCGGAGCCGAGCGGCGAAGTGTCGGGCTCCCGACACACGTAACCAGGGTTCCTTGGTTACCCGATGTGTACCCTGGTTACGGGTGGAGGGAGCCAGAGAGAGCATGCGCAGTGGAATCCAGAGGATTCCGCTGCTCAAAAAAATGTTACATGCTGCGTTCCTTCCGTCCGACGCAGCGCCAAAATAACGACGCGGTGTCGTCCAGCGGATGCAACGCAGACACTTGCGTTACAGTGCGTTGTCCATACAAGTCTATGGAGAATAGCACAGTGCGTTAACGGACTGCGCTATTCTCCATAGTGACGGACTCCGCTGAACGCAAGTGTGAAACTAGCCTTAGTATATTACACATAGTTAGGATTTGGTATGCTACAGTGCATGCTGAAAATTTGCTCTGACCCGATTAACTCTTTAACCTATACATCCTGTTACGGTTGCTGCGAGCACTGGAGACTAAGTCCAGATTTCTTACTACTGCACATGTGCGAGCGCTGGAGACTAAGTCCAGATTTCTTGCTACTGCACATGTGCGAGCGCTGGAGACTAAGTCCAGATTTCTTGCTACTGCACATGTGCGAGCGCCGGAGACTAAGTCCTATCTTGGAGCCATTGCACATGTGCGGGTGACATCATCGCTGACACGAGGTCACATGTCTCTGACACCTTCTATGCCGACTGGTCGCTGGTCATGTGCTTGTGATGCCTTGCTCGGTGATAGGCCAGCATGACGTCACTCCTGTCGTTCTGGCAGCGGATTGGCTCTGGTGTCCTCCATCTTGGATGAGGCACAGAGTCTATATAAGACCCTGACACACGCCGCATGGCGCTCAGTCCTCTTGGTTCATGCATAAGAGTAGACGCTCTGTGCGCGTTCCTCTAGGCATTCCTCTGTCTATGCTAGGTGAGCGCTACCGGCAGGGTAGCGTTCTTATACCTTACAGCTTCGGCTGCTGTCCGTATCCTTACCTCTTAGGGGAGCGGACATAGGCAGGTGCCTGAGGCACATGGTCTGGCTGGGCCTTGTGGTTCGACTCGTAGGTGGACGTTGCCGCTAGGGTAACGTTCCTTATACTGCGTCTGGCAGTTGTTCGTATCCTTGCACACTAGGGGAGCGAACAGAGGTAGGAGCTTTGTGCGGCTTACGCTGCTGTTCGTCTCTTTTGCACCACTAGAAGAGCGGACCTAGGCAGGTGCCATATCTAGTGGTTCGTGTCCTCGCACACTAGTGGAGCGAACGCAGGTAGGAGCTTTGTGCGGCTTACGCTGCTGTTCGTCTCTTTTGCACCACTAGAAGAGCGGACCTAGGTAGGTGCCATTTCGCACACATTGCCTTTGTCTCTGTGATTATTAACAGAGATCATTCCACACACCCTCCAAGTAAGGGAGGAATTGCTTTACTTACTTATTATATCCTTCTGTGAGTTAACAGAGGTATTGCACTCTGCCATAGTCTGCAGCAGAGTCTTTGCACGGTGGACCCTGACTGTCTGATACTCCTTTAGGTTATCAGACAGCCCCCCGTAACATTAGGACTGAGCCAAGGGTCTGGCAGTTATGGCAGAATATCAGCAGTTACACCGTTACATACAAGTACTTGAGTCACGGCTCAAGAGTATAGAGGATAAATCTCAGACCATGGTGACATCTGCACATGATCCTCGACTTGCTCTGCCAAACAGATATTCTGGCGATGCCAGATCATGTCGTGGTTTCATTAGTCAGTGTCAGATACACCTAGAGGTCAACTCTTCTCGCTTCTCTACGGAGAGGTCCAGAGTAGGCTTTATCATCTCCTTACTTCAGGACAAAGCCTTAGAATGGGCGACTCCCCTATGGGAGCGCGCTGATGTGGTTACTCTGAGACATCAAGACTTTCTTGATGCTCTTAAGGCGGTATTCATGGGTCCGCAGGTTTCCCATGATGCGGCCCTGAGACTGTTAGATCTATCTCAGGGTTCGTTATCCACTAGTTCTTATGCCATTGCTTTTAGAACTCTGGTGGCAGAACTAGATTGGCCAGAGAAGGTGTTGATTCCTATCTTCTGGAGAGGGTTGGCAGGCTATGTCAAGGATGCTCTTGCTACTCGTGAGGTCCCTGCTTCTCTGGAGGACTTGATCACAGTAGCAACGAGGATCGATGTACGCCATAAGGAACGTAGACTCGAGGTCTCTTCCTCACGCCCTAAGCATCGGGCTATTCCAGTTGTTGAGGGTCCACTACCATCTTCCTCAGCATCTGAAACATCTCCCACTCCTATGGAGTTAGGTCATACGTCTTCCAGACTACGCAAGTCTGGTCCTCCTATATGTTACGTATGTCGTCAGGCTGGGCACTATGCCAACAAGTGTCCTAGTCGTCAGGGAAACTCCCTGGCCTAGTAACCATTAGAGGGGGGTTACTAGAGACGTCTTCTGCACCCTCTAAGTGTTGTATCCCAGGTCAGCTCTCGTTATCTGAGAATACATGGCCTATTATGGCTTTTGTGGATTCCGGAGCTGACGGGACTTTTGTGTCCTCAGGATTTGTAAAGGGACACAATATTCCCTCTATCATGTTAGAGGCGCCTATTCCTGTCCGTGTTGTTAATGGAACTATGTTGTCTGACTCCATTACATTGAGGACAGTTCCCTTGCGCCTTTCCCTGTCTCAGGGTCACATAGAGGAGATTTCTTTTCTTGTTTTGCCTGAGGGTATAGACGACATCCTTCTGGGTCTCCCATGGCTTCGGACTCATGCTCCTCACATTGACTGGGAGTCTGACAGCATTATTAGTTGGGGTTCGAAATGTCAGTCCCGATGTCTTCCCTTACCACCTAAGGTCATTGCGGTTGCATCTACTGATCTCTCTCCCATACCTACACCCTATCTGGATTTCGCTGACGTGTTCTCCAAACAGGGTGCTGAGGTTCTTCCACCCCATAGGCCGTATGACTGTGCCATAGACCTTATCCCAGGTTCGGTTCCACCTAAAGGCAGGGTTTACCCCCTGTCGATACCTGAGTCGGAGGCCATGTCGACCTATATAAGAGAGAGTTTAGAGAAGGGGTTCATTCGTAAGTCTGTCTCTCCCGCGGGAGCTGGGTTTTTCTTTGTTCGGAAGAAAGAGGGTGATTTGCGTCCCTGCATAGATTACAGGGGTCTCAACGCAATCACAATAAAGAACAAATACCCATTACCTTTAATTTCGGAGCTCTTTGACAGATTGAGAGGAGCTCAAGTTTTTACAAAGTTGGATCTGCGGGGTGCGTATAACTTGGTACGAATTCGAAAGGGTGACGAATGGAAGACCGCTTTTAACACCCGAGACGGTCACTATGAATACCTCGTCATGCCTTTTGGGTTATGTAATGCACCCGCAGTATTTCAGGACTTCGTAAATGATGTGTTCAGGGATTTACTGTTATCCTCAGTAGTGGTGTATCTGGACGACATCCTGATTTTTTCTCCTCATCTGGAGACTCATCGTCAGGATGTCGTTCGTGTCCTTTCCCGTTTAAGGGAGCACTCATTGTTTGCTAAACTCGAGAAATGTGTATTCGAGCAGTCCTCATTGCCTTTTTTGGGTTACATTATCTCACAAGAGGGCCTGGCTATGGATCCTGCGAAGCTCTCTGCTGTCCTGCAATGGTCCGAACCTCATTCCTTGAAGGCGGTGCAACGCTTCTTAGGATTCATAAATTATTACAGGCAGTTCATACCCCATTTTTCTACTTTGGTGGCCCCTTTGGTGGCCTTGACTAAGAAAGGTGCTAATCCCAAAGCCTGGTCTACTGAGACATCTCAGGCTTTTGAGGCAGTAAAAAGACACTTTTCAACTGCTCCCGTTCTTCAAAGACCCGATGAGAGTAAGCCCTTCCTCTTAGAGGTTGATGCCTCTTCAGTGGGTGCTGGTGCGGTCTTGTATCAAAAGAACGGTGCAGGTAGAAAAAGGCCGTGTTTCTTCTTTGCGAAAACCTTTTCACCAGCAGAGAGAAACTATACCATTGGGGATAGGGAACTGCTCGCCTTGAGATTAGCCTTGGAGGAGTGGCGTCACTTGCTGGAAGGAGCGAAACATCCTTTCCAGGTCTATACAGACCATAAGAATCTGACGTACTTACAAACCGCTCAGCGTCTGAATCCTCGCCAAGCCCGCTGGTCCTTGTTTTTCTCCCGCTTTCACTTCTCCATCAACTATCTGTCTGGGAGTAAGAATAACAAGCCAGACGCCCTGTCTCGCTCTATGCTTTCTACCCAGGAGGAGATTGACGAACCTCGTCTTATCCTTCCCTCCAGGGTTTTTCATACGCTCTCCCCTGTGACGTTAGACCAAATCCCACCGGGCAAGACCTTTGTTCCGCCTGATCGACAGAATGATATACTGTCATGGGCCCACACCTCAAAGGTGGGTGGGCATTTTGGTATTAGGCGGACACGAGAGTTACTGGAGAGGTGGTATTGGTGGCCACACTTAGCCAGCCACGTCAAGAGATATGTCGGTTCCTGCTACTCGTGTGCTCGCAACCGTCCATTACGGCAGAGACCGGCTGGACTCTTGCATCCTTTACCAGTGCCAGATAGACCATGGGAGGTGGTAGGCATGGACTTTGTGGGTGATCTTCCATGTTCACAGGGACATAGATTTGTGTGGGTCATTACGGACCATTTCTCCCGGATGGTTCATCTCGTACCGTTATCGAGAATCCCATCTTCCAGGGTACTAGCCAAACTATTCCTCAAGCATGTCTTTAGGCTTCACGGGATGCCAGATCGTATCATTTGTGATAGAGGCCCGCAATTTACTTCCCGTTTCTGGCGAGATCTTTGTAGCCTTCTGCAAATTGAGTTGAATCTCTCTTCGGCATACCATCCGGAGACCAATGGTTTGGTTGAGCGTACCAATCAATCTATGATTATATACCTTCGACACTTTGTTGCTGAGAACCACGATAACTGGTCCTCCCTCCTACCCTGGGCAGAATTTGCCCTTAACAATTCGCTGGCTGAGGCCACTGGGCAGACACCGTTCGTACTCAATAATGGGCAACACCCTAGGGTACCGGTACCGTTTCCCGCTGCTGCACCTCCTCCTCTTGTGGCCGACTGGGCAACTAATGCCAGAAAGGTTTGGGATCGGACTCAAGAGTCGATCCAAGCAGCTAAGGACCGTATGAAGACGGTGTCCGATCGGTTTCGTCGCCCGGCTCCTGTCTTTTCTCCAGGGGACTTTGTGTGGCTCTCTGCAAAACACGTGAGACTTAGAGTGAGCTCTGTCAAATTTGCTCCTCGCTTCCTGGGTCCTTATGAGGTTCTTCGACAGGTAAATCCTGTAGTCTACCAATTGAAGTTACCCGTCCATCTTAAGATTCATGACAAATTCCATGTCTCACTGCTAAAGCCGGCTATTTTACCTCATGCTCGTGAAGTGCACTCTCCTGCCTCCGATTCCTCTCGCTCTAGCTATGAGGTACGAGCCATAGTTGGTTCTAAGATGGTTAGAGGGCGCAGGTTCTTCTTGATAGATTGGGAGGGTTACGGCCTGGAACATCGCTCTTGGGAGCCTGAGGAGGCTGTCCATGCTCCCGACTTAGTTGCCGATTACCTGCGTCGCCGGGAGGGGGGCCCTTGAGGGGGAGGTACTGTTACGGTTGCTGCGAGCACTGGAGACTAAGTCCAGATTTCTTACTACTGCACATGTGCGAGCGCTGGAGACTAAGTCCAGATTTCTTGCTACTGCTAATGTGCGAGCGCTGGAGACTAAGTCCAGATTTCTTGCTACTGCACATGTGCGAGCGCCGGAGACTAAGTCCTATCTTGGAGCCATTGCACATGTGCGGGTGACATCATCGCTGACACGAGGTCACATGTCTCTGACACCTTCTATGCCGATTGGTCGCTGGTCATGTGCTTGTGATGCCTTGCTCGGTGATAGGCCAGCTTGACGTCACTCCTGTCGTTCTGGCAGCGGATTGGCTCTGGTGTCCTCCATCTTGGATGAGGCACAGAGTCTATATAAGACCCTGACACACGCCGCATGGCGCTCAGTCCTCTTGGTTCATGCATAAGAGTAGACGCTCTGTGCGCGTTCCTCTAGGCATTCCTCTGTCTATGCTAGGTGAGCGCTACCGGCAGGGTAGCGTTCTTATACCTTACAGCTTCGGCTGCTGTCCGTATCCTTACCTCTTAGGGGAGCGGACATAGGCAGGTGCCTGAGGCACATGGTCTGGCTGGGCCTTGTGGTTCGACTCGTAGGTGGACGTTGCCGCTAGGGTAACGTTCCTTATACTGCGTCTGGCAGTTGTTCGTATCCTCGCACACTAGGGGAGCGAACAGAGGTAGGAGCTTTGTGCGGCTTACGCTGCTGTTCGTCTCTTTTGCACCACTAGAAGAGCGGACCTAGGCAGGTGCCATATCTAGTGGTTCGTGTCCTCGCACACTAGTGGAGCGAACGCAGGTAGGAGCTTTGTGCGGCTTACGCTGCTGTTCGTCTCTTTTGCACCACTAGAAGAGCGGACCTAGGTAGGTGCCATTTCGCACACATTGCCTTTGTCTCTGTGATTATTAACAGAGATCATTCCACACACCCTCCAAGTAAGGGAGGAATTGCTTTACTTATTATATCCTTCTGTGAGTTAACAGAGGTATTGCACTCTGCCATAGTCTGCAGCAGAGTCTTTGCACGGTGGACCCTGACTGTCTGATACTCCTTTAGGTTATCAGACAGCCCCCCGTAACACATCCTGGCATGTATATTAAACTGAGGTTGCAATCATCATATGGAAAATTGATTTTCACATTTTTTTTATTTATTCCTTAAGTTTGCAGACCTAGAAAACCATATATTAAACATGAAACTCAGTTATACTTCTCTGCAGGAAAAACTCTCCCTCTCCATTGTTGCTTTTGGTCTTTGTAGGTAGGCTGCAGTGTTGATGTCATAACTACAGCACATATGAGCAATACTTCCAATCACTAGGATCCGCCTTTTTGGACTGACTACCTCAGCATTATTGCTGACAGTTATTGGCTACAGCAAAAATGTGAGCTCCAGTTGTTATATTATCATTACAGCTCTTCTGTACAGAAAGGACCATATGTAGAGCTGCAGCGCTAGACCTCCAAAAGAGTGGGGTTGGCTGAAAAAAATGTGAAAGTTCTTTTAGATAGGCATACATGCAGGAAAAACCTATTTTTTCACTAATATATTTACACACATATACTCACTAATACACACCCCTTATAACAGAAAAACTGATACACACACTCATATTAGGCACATGAGTATATTGACCATATCATCATTTTTATACAGATTTTCCAATTCCGAGCTGTATATTTAATGCTTATTGTATGAAGTATATCAGCTGATGTATGTTTGTGTAAAGAAGAAAAGTGTGGAAAAAAGATAGAACAACAATTTCAAGGTGTGCAGAATAATTAGGCAGCGTGTTTTCCTCCGGCAAAAATAGGGATATAATTAACGCCAAACAGTCAAGAATTGTTAAAAGATTTACTAAGGGATGCAATACTCTTGAAGTTGCTAATATATTGAGGCAGGATGACAGAACCATCAAAGGTTTTGTTGCAAATAGTCAACAAGGTGATGAAAAGAGCTGTGGGAAAAAAGATGCACATTAACTGCCAAAGATTTGAGAAAACTCAATCATGAGGCGGATAAGGAACCCATTATCCTTCAGTGCTGCTAAATTCCAGAATTGCAATATGTCTGAAAAGTCCAAAAGTACAAGGTGTTCAGTGCTCAGAGACATGGCTGAGGTATGGAGGACTGAAACCGGACCACCAGTGAGCAAGACATAAGGTGAAATGTCAGACTGGACCAAGAAATATCTGAAGACAGATTTTACTAAGGTTTTATGGACTAATAGGATGAGGTGGCTGGGTCTGTGGCTGGATCAGTAACAGAGACCTCCACCTCGATTCAGATGCCATCAAAGTGAAGATGGGCTGGTATTATAAAAGATGAGCTAGTTGGACTATTTCATGAAAACCATGATTTTTATGCAGGACAATGCTCCATTGAATGGCTAGCAGGTACAGACCTCAAAGATGAAAGAATAATTGCATAGCCCCATTGTTCATCTATCCTAAACACCTATAAGAACTCGTGCGTCCTTCTTAAATGGAAGATGTACAGTGAATTAAAACAGTCACTTCTCTGAATAGTGTCTGGGAGGCTGTGGTTGGTGTTGCTGAAAAAGTTGATATTCAGCAGATTAAAAAATTGACACACTTCATGGAGTTATGACTTATTGAAAAGAAGGGTGGCTATATTGGTCATTTTATATATATATATATATATATATATATATATATACTGTCATTGACTTCAATGTTACCAAAACGCTGCCAAATGCTCAAAACAATTGACATGTTGCTTTTTTTTCAAACAAAGAGATTTTGACAAATTTTTGTCACAAAAAACGCAGCGTTTTTGGACGCATAGGGCGCACAAAATATACCTATTTCCCATAGACTTTGCTTGGAAATCAAAACGCCTGCATTTTTGCATTAAAACGCTGCAGTTCAAAATGCTGCAGAAACGCATGAAAAAACGCAACGTGCGCACACAGCCTAAACAATGTATTCTTGAACAGTGTTGTCAAACTGGCGGCCAGAGACTGCTTTTTAATATTAAAACAAGTTGTAGTAGTGGACAAATGTATAGAAATTCTGATAAGTTAGCAGTATTTGTATCAATAAATCCTGGCATTTTACTTTTAAACCCTTCACTCTCAGGCGATTTTCCATTGTTCATTTCTATTGTCCCTCCCTTTCTTCCAAGAGCCATAAGGTTTTTATTTTCCATTAACATAGCACTATAAAGGCTTGTTTGCAGCAGGACGAGTTGCACTTTTCAATGACTCCATTCATTTTACCATATGATGTAATGGAAAACGGGAAGAAAAAATCCAAATGTGTTGAAATTGCAAAAAAAGTTCAGTTCACATTTTTTGGGATTTGGGTTTTTTATTTACCATGTCCACTATATAGTAAAAGTAACCTGGCAATATGATTCTCCAGGTCAGTACCAGTACATAGATTTCAAACATGTATTAATTTTTTTTTTTTTTTTTAAATGGAAAAAAATTGGAAATTTTTAAACATGACCCATAACATTTTCAATTTTTGCAATATAAGGCTATGTGAGGGGTTTTATTGGGCCTAGGTTGACATTTTTAATAATACCATTTTGTGGTAGATAAGATGTTTAGATTGCTTCTTATTGAATTTTGTTGAAATGTTGCGGCAACCCAAAAAATGCAATTCTGGCATTTTTCTTTTTTTCTCATTATGCCATTTATCGAATGGATTAATTTATTTTATATTTTGATATATTGCCCATTTCTGAATTAATTGATTTCAAATAAGTGTACTTTTTATTGCTTTACTTTTATTTTTAATGGGGCAAAGGGGGGTGATTTGAACTTGTGTTTTTTTTAATAATTTTTTCATATTTTAAAATTATTATTTTACATTTTACTGTATTTACTAGTCCCCTTAGGGGCCTTGAAGCTGTGATTGATTATGCTATACATAGCAAGGCATCAGCATTGCTGCATAGCAAAAAGCACTATCTCCTATGAATTCCAGCCACGGGCCTTCATTCACAGGAGAATCTTAATGACAGGCATGGGGATTACCAGCTGACCATCGGCTGTCATAATAACCTATCGGTACCCTGCAGTCACGTTAAATTCTGCTGTCAGAGATTTAAAACGGGATTTACGTGGTTAACCCTAGAACGCATACCTGGGGCCACGCAGGTCTGCTAGGTTGCTTGTTTTCTTGTTCTCTACCCCAAAACGTTAGGACAAATCACAACTTACTCAGCTTCAGATGCTCCCTAAAAAGGCATCTTTTTAGGGCGGCCTATCACACTCCCTAGCCAAACTAATTTCACCTAATCCCTCTACAACGTCTCAGAACATAACCCCATGTCAAACTCCATGGCACCCAAATGCATCTCAAGGCTCTGAACTATCGGTCCAGGAAGCCATTATCTATCCCTTATTTCCTTGAGATGGCTGGATTGTTATTGTAAATAAGCACTTGTACCTTGCCCCTCCCCCCATCTCATTGTAGATTGTAAGCTCTCACGAGTAGGGTTGCCTTTTTTCCCTTTAAATATTGTATCTTCTATAATTGTTACTTTTTTGTATATGTTTATGTATATGATATGTATATGAGCCTCCTGAATTGTAAAGCGCTGCGGAATATGTTGGCGCTATAGAAATAAAGATTATTATTGTAGATCTCTATGGTTGTGCATTCTAGGATTAACAGCATCGGGTGGATTATAGACATCGACAGCTGTTTGCGGCAAATGATGGCTGAGTAAATGAACCGTCATGTGAGGGGAATGATGCGGGCTCGGCTTGCGAGCCTGCATCAAAGGCAGAGACACAGCCTTTGATGTACATATATGTCAAAATTTGTGAAAAGGTTAATAGTATTGTGGATTAAAGAAGTGCTGGGACATCATCAGCTTCACTATTTTAAAATGGCTGAGTGACTACTTTTTCCTCCACATCACTATGGAGTCCCGACATAGTCATTGTTAATAAACCAATGGAACAATTGTTTAACAATATTTAGACACTGCCTATTATAAGGAATGGTTGAAATAAATACGTAATGAAGGAAAATAAAGTATTGTGGGAAACTACACGTTTTTACTCATTTTTCCCTTTACGACTTCAAAACTGAAATTAGCTAAAATTTTGTTTAAACCCCTAAAGTTTCTAATAAAGTATTACAATAGCATAACCCATAAGAACAAAAATATATAATTTGAACTATTTTGCTGAATATGCAATTTATGTGATTTATTCCATAAAAATGTAGCTCCCTGCTGTCTTAGATTTTTTGACTTACAGTTCAATAGAAAAATCTACATATCAAAAAGAATGCCAATGGGAGCAGAAAATACACACATTTTAAAGGTAATTAAGCCTGAAGGATTTCATGGGTATAATTTCCTTTTAACAAACATTACAGAGCAGAACTGTCAATACTCTAATGGCCTTGAATGCTTTTTTTGCAGTCATCTAATCATAATGTGCAACATCTGGAAGGAGTGCATCAGCCATGATTGATGACTTGAAGGAGCCAAGGCTGGATCTGAGCGGTGCAGGTCAGGCTGCTGCCCATTTGACAAATTTGTAAATTACGTTACGATGTATTCATCAATAGTGTTAAACAAGCATTATATATATATATATACTGTGTGTATATATATATATATATATATATATATTAATCTACTAGCGAGAAAGTTTTAAAAATAAAAGAATAAGGATATCAAGTGAAGAATTCATAAACAAACATATCGAATGCTGACATTTTTGTAATGATATGAGTTCTGATGTTGTATGAACAATTACCCTAAGTTTAACACAATTTTAATCATTTTTGAAACAGGAAAGCATCAAAGTGATTGCCTACTTGAAGAATCAATAGGTAACATCATTTTTAAAGATTAACTAATCTTCAGAATTGTAAACTTTTTAAAAAAAATGTTATGGTTTAGTGTCATCCTTAACGTTTTACGTTATAAAACGCCTCATAATTAGAAGAGACAGGTTTCTAATACAATGTTATGTCCTCAGACAACCTATTATCCTAAGGTAGATGAATAAAGAGAACATAATGTCAAAGAAACCTCAAAAGGCTTTATTAAAACACCTGTAACTTTGTAAAACATATGCTAGTCTTCTGAACATTATTCCAAGGACAAAGTGTAAGACAATGCATATTTCTGTAGATGTTTTCAGCCAAGAGAAGATACACATGTACTTGTCTGCACTTAGTGCAGCCAAATTCACAGGTGTCAACATCTGAATACTAAAATAATATTTATATTCGATGATTTAGTGAGATTTGAGTACATTTTGTTGAAAAAAACTGTCTTAGAAAAAAAAAAGACAGTTTTAAGCCTCTTTCACACGTCCGTGAAAAACACACTGCTGGGGAGGCTGCGGGCTACTATTTTCAGGCTGGGAAGGGCCCAATAACAATGGGCCTTCCCAGCCTTATAATACCAACCCACAGCTGTCTGCTTTGCCTTAGCCCATACGCCTTTTTTCCTTTTTATTTTTTTAAATATTTATTACATTAAACAAGGCTAAAAATACCCTTTAGTACTACATAAGATGCCCTAAAGCGTACAAGTGTGCAAACCCTGCTCAAATCTAAGCTCTGGTTTCTATACCAACTCTCCCTGAACTGCTTCTAGAGGACAGTGTGCCGAACATGCATAGCACCCACAGATCTCAAATAAGACCCAATGATGTGATGTGGCCGGCCAATATCAGTAATGGCAGTAGCCATCATGGCTACGGCATTACCTTGTATGGCAGGAACTCCCCTCATGTTTATTGGCTGTATAACAGCCGCAAAACATGCAAGGCGGAGACTTGAGTATGTCCTTTGAGCACACATGTTACTTGATCGAGTAATGAGTGAGTGTCTTGTCACCCTGATGCTCGACTGAATATAGAGAAGTGCCAAGCATGCTTCTTCATCACTAGTTTTGATAGTGAAGTCAAGTTACAGCTTGTTTTTCAGTCTTTCAGTAGAGAAGCAAGTAGCAGATTGTATATTTATGTTTCAAGATTCCCTCATTCATTCCAGATGAAAAAAGTAACAGCTAACAGCAATTCTCCCTTCTGTATCCAAGAATAAAAAAAGAACCATGTTCCCTATTCACTGCAGACGCAGAAAGGAGGGACAAGATACTAAAGTACAAAAGTATTTTACCTGATAAATTTATAAAACAAAAGTAGAAGTGGCCTATACTTTAAAAATGCATACTTGATATGTACAGACAGTAGGCCCAGATTATTAGAAGGGCCTAAAAGTTACTTCCAAAATTCCAGTGTGCCAATCATCATTTTGGGCAGCTTTGTACCGTATGATCATTTGCGGTAAGCAGGTGATACAATGTAGCACTAGTTTATTGCACAGTTTTGCACTATATCTTAGTTTCTCTGTGGCAACTTTTATGTTTAAATTACATCAACAAAATGGTCAATAGGCTATGAGCTAGCGTGCTCTACACTGCTTAATACTCGATTGCACATTGGGGTGCTCGGGTACGCTCATTACTCCATCGAGTATCGCGGGTACTTGAACTCAATGCTCAATTCCCTGCCAATCATATTTTGTGGCTGTTAGATAGACAATTATCATGCAAGGATTGTCTGCCATACATGGTAATACCATAGCTCAATTTTGAAAGGATCATCAGGATGATGTCGCTCCAAATTTTAAGATTTTAAAAAGCGTCTCTCACTCAATTTTTAAAGGGTCATCATGCAACCCTTGCTGTTAATTTATTCTACTCCACACTGATGAGGGGCAATACCCCAAAACAGCTGCCTGTGGATGGATACCTGGCCTTGGTATTTCCCTTGTCATATCTTTAAACTCGTCAAGAGTTGGATATTGACTAAAAAGGGTCACTTAATATGGTGGTTATGGTGGTCTCCTAAAAAGAGCCACTCCTGGCTATTTTCCGAGTTGAGACTCCTAACAGAGGCTCCATGGACTTTTTTGATTTGCATACTTCCCAGGGAGCAATGCACCTAGGATTTCACTGTGTTGAGCGCCTTTGCTGGCTGTCGGCAGTGCTTTCTCTGGCTAGTCTCCCCAAGATCAGTGATTGTTTTGTCTTGTTGGTCTACTAGGCATTGCTCCCACCTGGCCAGAATTCTACTCCACACTGATGAGGGGCAATACCCCGAAACAGCTGTCTCTGGATGGATACCTGCCCTTGGTATTTCCCTTGCCATATCTTTAAACTCGTCAAGAGTTGGATACTGACTAAAAATGGTCACTTAATATGGGGGTTATGGTGGTCTCCTAAAAAGAGCCACTCCTTGGCTAGGTCCTTCCCGGAGGGATATCTGGCTATTTTCCGTGTCGAGACTCCTAACAGAGGCTCCATAGACTTTTTTGATTTGCATCCTTCCCAGGGGGCAATGCACCTAGAATTTCACTGTATTGAGTGCCTTTGCTGGCTGCCGGCAGTGTTTTCTCTGGCATGTCTCCCCAAGATCAGTGATTGTTTTGTCTTGTTAATTTATTATGCATTCCTTCACTATTTTTTCAGGATGTGTAGGAGGTCTACCTTTACAATTCTCTTACATTTATAGATGTATAAACTCCAGGAGTAAATGTTTTTCATCCCTTGCACTTAGTGCATCTGCTTTACCAGTGTAGGAGTCCCACTTAAAAATGGGAAAAATGTTGTTTGAGGTTCTCCACTATCTTTCTTCCAGGGAGTATTGCAGCCCCTTCTAATTTTTGGCAGCCCTTGCACTTAGTGCATAGGCTTTTGAATCTAGGAGATCCAGTACGTAACAATTTCAGCAGAACGTGTATGAGTCCCTCCTTTATGGTTAATACAGGGTGTATTGGAGCCCCTCTTATTAACTTTTGGCAGTTCTTGCATTGTTCGCATAGACATTGTGAATTTCAGAGTCCCTCCTTCATAAATTAAACAGGATGTGTTCCACCATGTCACACTAAAATTACATTTACCATGATTACAGATGGGTGTAGTTTTATTTCTACCTCTACAATGTAATCTACTATAGTCAGAGGAGGGTTTTTTTTCTTTCTCCTTTTAATTTTGCTTTACATACAAGACATTATACAGGAAAGAATGTTTCCCAACATTTTTAACTGTAAAATCCATTTTATCTTTGGTTTTATATGTTTTATTGTCAGTCCGTAAAAATGGAGTAATACTCTGAAAACATTGTTTCCAGCAGCGGCCTGGGAGACAGAGATACGTCCAGGCATCTTTACCATGCTGTTCCCATACCATTGCTATTTCCATCCATTTAAGCAATTTTCGTCCCATCCAGCACTCCTGAGGACATCTTCCGTAAAAATGCTCGAGTTTCTTATTGACTTAGATTATACTCATTAGTCGAATTGAGCCTGTACAAGCATTCAACCTCCACTCAAGCATTTTAGTGCTTGCTCAGCACTATATTATATAAAAGCTCCAGATACTTTACCACAAGTGAAAGGCAGCAATTAGGTATTATGTCACTGACATTATGTGCTTGTATAAGATTGTATATTTCAGTATAGGTTTTGTATGCATTTTATTTCTTTAGCTAGAACTCTTTACTCTGTGGATAGTCATCGTGGTAATCAAGAGCGAAGATCTTTTGGACACTTCTGCTGACCTTTTTGTTTTACTTTAGTTTTTATATTTAAATTATTTGGGTGCAATGTTTAGATGGTTAAATATTTCAAGCTTTTCACTTTGATGTTGAATGAATAACGCGTAAGGAATGATTTAACAAGTCAATGTTGAAGGACTGAAGTTGCCAAACATTTTTTAAAACAATATCTGTCCCACGTTGTAGGAATGAAAGAAGAGCCAGGAGCATGTAGCTAAATCTACTAAAGTATTCTAAAACCCTTAGGCTTCAGACTCTCGAGAAACAAAGTCACAAGATTATCCTTTAGGAATACATATAGTTTAAGAGATTGTGTGCAGTCTAAAATCTTTTTAACTATTATATGTCCAAAGGCTTGACAAGTTCAGTAAGTAAAGGTTCAAGGAGTGGGTGTTCAGACATCAGTTTTTAGTAATATTGTGTTTTTACAAGATTATTGCAACTATTATATTTTTACAGAAGCAGAGACAACTCCTAATTGCTCAAGAATAAGAAGAGTATACTAAGATAAAACACATCTACAAAAGCCCCAAGTAAAATTAGCAAAGTTGCTAGAATTTTTGAACTGCTAACCACATAAACAGTTTTCTTGCCTTTGCTGAGAAGAAAATAAATCTAAAAGCCAATCATTACTCACATACACCAGAAAGAATATGACGAATACACACTTCAGGATGTACAAACGGAAGTCATCAACAGAAGATATATCAAAGAAATAAAAGAAAACAGACGGATTGTAAGAAATGTAAACAGTAGTCAACCCACAAGGCAGACAACGGAAACAAAAAGGATAGGGAGCAGTGTGGACAAACAGTTACAAAAATGGATCAGAACTATAAAAACAAGAAAGAAACTGATCACCATCTCTTAATAATTACGTTAGTGTGAACAAGTGCATGCCTTGATGATTGTGTAAGTTTGCCCACTGACAAATACATGAACAGTCTATAATTATAAGGGTAGGTTAACTTTAACAGTGAAAAATAGAATATTCAAAGTAAAATCCAGAAAATCACATTTTGTAAATTATATTAATATACTTGCATTTTGCAGGGAGAAATAAGAATTTGATCCCCTACCAACCATTAAGAGTTCTAGCTCTCACAGACCACTTAGATGCTCCTAATCAACTCGTTACCTCCATTAAAGACAGCTGTCTTAAATTGTCTCCTGTATAAAAAGACTCCTGTCCACAGACTCAATTAATCAGTCAGACTCTAACCTCTACAACATGGCCAAGACCAAAGAAATCTAAGGATGTCAGGGACAAGATAATAGACCTGCACAAGGCTGGAATGGGCTACAAAACCATAAAACGCTGGTTTAAAATCCTGCAGTGCCCGCATGTCCCACTGCTCAAGCAGGCACATGTGCAGGTCCGTCTGAAGTTTGCCAATGAACACCTGCATGATTCCAAGAGCAGTTGGGAGAAGGTGCTGTGTTCAGATGAGACAAAAATTGAGGTCTATGACTTTAACGCAACTCGCCATATTTGGAGGAAGAGAAATGCTGCCTAAGACCCAAAGAACACCATCCCCACTGTCAAGCATGGAGGTGGAAACATGTTTGGGGGTGTTTCTTTGCTAAGGGCACAGGACTACTTCACCGCATCAATGGGACAATGGATGGAGCCATGTACCATAAAATCCGAAGTAACAACCTCCTTCCCTCTGCTAGAACATTAAAAATGGGTCGTGGCTGTGTCTTCCAGCACGACAATGACCCAAAACATACAGCCAAGGCAACAAAGGAGTGGCTCAAAAAGAAGCACATTAAGGTAGGGGAGTGGTCTAGCCAGTTTCCAGACTTTAATCCCATAGAAAACTTATGGATGGAGCTAAAGCTCCAAGTTGCCAAGCGACAGCCTAAAAATCTTAATGACTTAGAGATGATCTGCAAAGAGGAGTGGACCAAAATTCCTCCTGACATGTGTTACGGTTTGGGGTTCTCCGGAGCTGCTCCTGCCCCGGCTTCATCCCCTGCAGTGGTGTAGGCTGACTCCCCTGCGCCACTTGTCCACTGCTTCAGGCACTTAGCTGCTAGGCGTCAGGTGTCCAGGGTCTTTGTTCGTTCTGAGGCTAATTTTCTTTTTTTTGCCCTACCGCTGCCTTTCCTTGCTCTAAGTGCGGGATTCCTGCTACTGTGCGTGCGTGTGATGTTACCAGTGATGTGGCGGCTCCTGATTGTCTATCTCTGACATCACCAATGATGTGGCGGCTGTTGATTGGCAGTCTATGACGTCGTGGGTGACACAGCGGCCGCTGGTCGGCCGTTGATGACGTCATTGGTGATGTGGCGGTCCCTGAGTGGTCGCTGCCAGTGCCATTGCCATCTGTTGCTTGGCTTGGGACAGGACTGAGTCTTTAAAAGACCCTGGATGATGCAAATGACTGCGCGTGCATCATTCTGACTCTGTGACACTAGCAGAGCAGTGCAGCCATATAGCGGCCATAGCGCCAATACAGCCCTGTAGTTTCTGTGACAGGGCTGCATGTGATAAAATCCGGAGTGGATCCGGATTTTATTTTCAATCCGGCAGGGATCCGCCGGTCCCGGATTTTGGTGGATTCGATCAACTCTACTTATGACCAAGTCTAGAAAGCAGAATCAGAATTTTGTGTATGTTCGGAACTTGAACTTTATCAACATTTTCTAAAAATATAAGACCCCTTGCTAAACAGGGTGCTACAGTTGTCATATATTATGATGATCCTGACTGAACCCAACATCTGAACCTCAAATTGCAAGACTTTTTAGGCATATCCTTAATAAATACACCTGTACACTATAAAAGATAATATTTCTTATTACATGATAATGACAGCAGATTGAAAAAGCAAGACAATTAAAAACATGCCTATTTTCTTATATTTTTCAAATTAAGGCGGGCTTTGCACACTACGACATCGCAGCCCGATGCTGCGATGCCGAGTGCGATAGTGCCCGCCCCCGTCGCAGCAGCGATATGTGGTGATAGCTGGCGTAGCGAAAGTTATCGCTACGCCAGCTTCACACACACACTCACCTGCCGTGCGACGTCCCTGTGGCCGGCGACCCGCCTCCTTGTTAAGGGGGCGGGTCGTGCGGCGTCACTGCGACGTCACACGGCAGGCAGCCAATCAGAGCGGAGGGGCGGAGATGAGCAGGATGTAAACATCCTGCCCACCTCCTTCCTTCCGCATATCCTACGGAAGCCGCAGTGAGGCCGGTAGGAGACGTTCCTCGCTCCTGCGACTTCACACACAGCGATGTGTGCTGCCGCAGGAGCGAGGAACAACATCGGACCGTCGCGTCAGCGTAATCATGGATTACGCCGACGCTGCACCGATGATACGATTACGACGCTTTTGCGCTCGTTAATCGTATCATCCAGCCTTTACACACTGCGATGTCGCATGCGATGCCGGAAGTGCGTCATTTTCAATTTGACCCCACCGACATCGCACCTGCGATGTCGCAGTGTGCAAAGTGCCCCTAAGAACTTGAGAAAAGCCTTTTAATTGAAGCCCTGAATCACGATGATTTTGAAATAGTGGGGAACCAAGGCTCCTAAGCTGTCCCTCAAGCTAAGGGGCCCTATGCTATCCCTATTTTCAGGGATACTCCTAATGGTGGAGAGGCCTGAGTCTTCTCCCTGGCCCTGCTACTGACCAGTCATGATCTAATTCCCCCTCCTCCAGGGAGGGATGGGACAGGTGTGTGTTGAAACCATAGAAAAAGACAGATAAGGGGAAAAAAAATAATACTATCGCACAGCACATATACACACAGGATAAGACCGTAAGAGATTCAAGAGGAAAACAAGAGGAGGAAGGATTACAAAACAACAGGTATGCATTCCACAACCGCATCAAAAAGGACCATTAAAAACAACTTTAACCAGAGAGAGTCTGGGACACCACACCTCACAGACCAACACAGAATAAACTATAGCTGGCATGGGTAGAAGGATTCCAACAGTATAAGTAGGAGGGGAGCAGACGTGATAGGTCTCCCCACAACATGTGGTTAAAGAGCAAGCAGACTAGCAAAGATTAACTCTTGCTAGCCTGTCTATGAATCAGCACACAGCAAGTCAACACCCAATTGTGACTGTTTTGATCCCAGAAATCAGAGAAACCATCAGGTGGAGTGTCAGAATTTTAAATCTGAATCCAATGCCGCCATGACAGTCGGTGAAGTTTGTGCAAAACTCTGTGTGACACCCTGTGACTATAACTGCTTTGGATCTAAGGGGCACTTTGCACACTACGACATCGCGGGGGCGATGTCGGAGGGGTCATGTCGAAAGTGATGCACTTCCGGCGTCGCACTCGACATCGTAGTGTGTAAATCCTAGATGATACGATTAACGAGCGCAAAATCGTCGTAATCGTATCATCGGTGTAGTGTCTGGGAATTCCATAATTACGCGATTGCGACAGGTACGATGTTGTTCCTCGTTCCTGCGGCAGCACACATCGCTGTGTGTGAAGCCGCAGGAGCGAGGAACATCTCCTACCTGCGTCCTGCAACTCACGCTGGCTATGTGGAAGGACAGAGGTGGGCAGGATGTTTATGTCCGGTTCATCTCCGCCCCTCAGCTTCTATTGGCCGCCTGCCGTGTGACGTCGCTATGACGCCGCACGACCCGCCCCCTTAATAAGGAGGCGGGTCGCCGGCCAGATCGACGTCGCAAGGCAGGTGAGTCCATGTGAAGCTGCCATAGCGATAATGTTCGCTACGGCAGCTATCACAAGATATCGCTGCTGCGATGGGGGCGGGGACTATCGTGCTCGGCATCGCAAGCATCGGCTTGCGATGTCGTTGTGTGCAAAGTGCCCCTAAGAAGTAAGGTTTCTCCTTGTGGAGAGATGTTCCTAGAATGCCAGTATGAGGAAACAAACACCTGCAATGTTACTGTGGGAAATTAAATATGCAAATTGGCTTGTAAAATCAATATATTATACTAGAAGGTGGCCTGATTCTACGCATCGGGTATTCTAGAATTTACGTATTGTGTAGTTCATGTATGATTTTTGTTATATATATATATATATATAGATGTTGTGTAGTAGTTGCCAAGCGTTTGTGTAGGGCGCTGTACATGTTCTGGGTGTTGTCTGGGTGTGGCGGGGGGTGAGAGCGGTGTTGTATGTGTGTTGCTTGTGTTGCGTTGTTTGTGGAGCGCTGTGTGTCTGTAGCGTTGTGTGTGTGTGTTGCGCGGTTTGTGTGGGTGTGGTGTGTTTTGGGGGGAGGTATGTTTTGTGCAATGTGTGTGTTGTGCGGTATGTGCGTATATTTATGTATGCCGCGGTGTTTGTGTGTTGGGTGTTGTGTGTGTGCGGCGTTGTCTGTGTGTGTGGGTGTCTGTGTATGGCGGTGTTTGTGGTTCCCAGTGTGTGTGTGGTGTGTTGTGTGTGTGTGTTGGGGGGAGGTGTGCACCTCCCATCGTGCTCCATCCCCCATGCTGCGCACCCCCCATCGTGCCACATCCCCCATGCTGCGCACCCCCCATCGTGCTCCATCCCCCATGCTGCTCACCCCCATCATGCTCCATCCCCTATGCTGTGCATTCCCCATCGTGCTCCATCCCCGATGCTGCGCACCCCCCATCGTGCTCCATCCCCGATGCTGCGTACTCCCTATCGTGCTCCATCCCCCATGCTGCGCACTCCCTATCGTGCTCCATCCTCCATGCTGCGCACTCCCCATCGTGCTCCATCCCCCATGCTGCGCACCCCCCATCGTGCTACAACCCCCATGCTGCGCACCCCATCGTGCTCCATCCCCCATGCTATAATAGTTCTCCTATTATACTCAGAGAGGAGTATAATAGGAGGACTATAATAGGAGGAGTAGTCCTGGGGGGAGAGGAGTATAATGCCGGCTCCCTGCACATGTGTACCGGGAGCCGGTGTACGCTGGTAACTATGATACACATCGGGTAACTAAGGGACCTTAGTTACCCGATGTGTATAATGGTTACCAGCGTTCACCGGCTCCGTCAAGATCCCAGCATCGCAAGGTTATGTCTGGCGCTGCTGGGATCCTGACGATGCCGATGTACACTGGTAACTATGATACACATCGGGTAACTAAGGGACCTTAGTTACCCGATGTGTATAATGGTTACCAGCGTTCACCGGCTCCGTCAAGATCCAAGCATCGCAAGGTTATGTCTGGCGCTGCTGGGATCGTGACGGAGCCGCTGTACACTGGTAACTATGATACACATCGGGTAATTAAGGGACCTTAGTTACCCGATGTGTATAATGGTTACCAGCGTTCACCGGCTCCGTCACGATCCCAGCAGCGCAAGGTTATGTCTGGCGATGCGTGCGGAGGGCCGGGTTGAGTGGCCAATCCATGCGGAGGGCGGGGCCAGGCCGAGGCGAACGACCAATCCGTGGGGGGGGCAGAGCCGAGGCGAGGCGAGTGGCCAATCCGTGCGGGGGGGCGGGGCCATGGCGAGCCCAGCGGCCAATCAGCTTTGTGTCACCGTAAGGACACAATTTTGGAGCAAGACAGACAGACAGACAGACAGACAGACAGAATAAGTCAATTATATAGACTAGAAGGTGGCCCGATTCTACGCATCGGGTATTCTAGAATTTACGTATTGTGTAGTTCATGTATGATTTTTGTTATATATATAGATGTTGTTGTGTGTAGTTACCAAGTGTTTGTGTAGGGCGCTGTACATGTTCTGGGTGTTGTCTGGGTGTGGCGGGGGGTGAGAGCGGTGTTGTATGTGTGTTGCATGTGTTGCGTTGTTTGTGGAGCGCTGTGTGTCTGTAGCATTGTGTGTGTGTGTTGCGCTGTTTGTGTGGGTGTGGTGTGTTTTGGGGGGAGGTATGTTTTGTGCAATGTGTGTGTTGTGCGGTATGTGCGTATATTTATGTATGCCGTGGTGTTTGTGTGTTGGGTGTTGTGTGTGTGCGGCGTTGTCTGTGTGTGTGGGTGTCTGTGTATGGCGGTGTTTGTGGTTCCCAGTGTGTGTGTGGTGTGTTGTGTGTGTGTGTTGGGGGGAGATGTGCACCTGCCATCGTGCTCCATCCCCCATGCTGCGCACCCCCCATCGTGCCCCATCCCCCATGCTGCGCACCCCCCATCGTGCTCCATCCCCCATGCTGCCCACCCCCCATCGTGCTCCATTCCCTATGCTGCGCATTCCCCATCGTGCTCCATCCCCGATGCTGCGCACCCCCCATCGTGCTCCATCCCCGATGCTGCGCACCCCCCATCGTGCTCCATCCCCCATGCTGTGCACTCCCTATCGTGCTCCATCCCCCATGCTGCGCACTCCCCATCGTGCTCCATCCTCCATGCTGCGCCCTCCCCATCGTGCTCCATCCCCCATGCTGTGCACCCCCCATCGTGCTACCTCCCCCATGCTGCGCACCCCATCGTGCTCCATCCCCCATGCTATAATAGTTCTCCTATTATACTCAGAGAGGAGTATAAAAGGAGGACTATAATAGGAGGAGTAGTCCTGGGGGGAGAGGAGTATAATGCCGGCTCCCTGCACATGTGTACTGGGAGCCGGTGTACGCTGGTAACTATGATACACATCGGGTAACTAAGGGACCTTAGTTACCCAATGTGTATAATGGTTACCAGCGTTCACTGGCTCCGTCAAGATCCCAGCATTGCAAGGTTATGTCTGGCGCTGCTGGGATCGTGACGGAGCCGGTGTACACTGGTAACTATGATATACATCGGGTAACTAAGGGACCTTAGTTACCCAATGTGTATAATGGTTACCAGCGTTCACCGGCTCCGTCAAGATCCAAGCATCGCAAGGTTATGTCTGGCGCTGCTGGGATCCTGACGGAGCCGGTGTACACTGGTAACTATGATACACATCGGGTAACTAAGGGACCTTAGTTACCCGATGTGTATAATGGTTACCAGCGTTCACCGGCTCCGTCAAGATCCAAGCATCGCAAGGTTATGTCTGGCGCTGCTGGGATCGCGACGGAGCCGGTGTACACTGGTAACTATGATACACATCGGGTAACTAAGGGACCTTAGTTACCCGATGTGTATAATGGTTACCAGCGTTCACCGGCTCCGTCAAGATCCCAGCATCGCAAGGTTATGTCTGGCGCTGCTGGGATCGTGACGGAGCCGGTGTACACTGGTAACTATGATACACATCGGGTAATTAAGGGACCTTAGTTACCCGATGTGTATAATGGTTACCAGCGTTCACCGGCTCCGTCAAGATCCAAGCATCGCAAGGTTGCAAGGTTATGTCTGGCGCTGCTGGGATCCTGACGGAGCCGGTGTACACTGGTAACTATGATACACATCGGGTAACTAAGGGACCTTAGTTACCCGATGTGTATAATGGTTACCAGCGTTCACCGGCTCCGTCAAGATTCCAGCAGCGCAAGATTATGTCTGGCGATGCGTGCGGAGGGCCGGGGCGAGTGGCCAATCCATGCGGAGGGCGGGGCCAGGCCGAGTCGAGCAACCAATCTGTGGGGGGCGGAGCCGAGGCGAGCGGCCAATCCGTGCGGGGGGGGGGCCATGGCGAGCCCAGCGGCTAATCAGCTTTGTGTCACCGTAAGGACACAATTTTGTAGCAAGACAGACAGACAGACAGACAGAATAAGGCAATTATATACAGTTAGGTCCAGAAATATTTGGACAGTGACACAAGTTTTGTTATTTTAGCTGTTTACAAAAACATGTTCAGAAATACAATTATATATAATATGGGCTGAAAGTGCACACTCCCAGCTGCAATATGAGAGTTTTCACATCCAAATCAGAGAAAGGGTTTAGGAATCATAGCTCTGTAATGCATAGCCTCCTCTTTTTCAAGGGACCAAAAGTAATTGGACAAGGGACTCTAAGGGCTGCAATGAACTCTGAAGGCGTCTCCCTCGTTAACCTGTAATCAATGAAGTAGTTAAAAGGTCTGGGGTTGATTACAGGTGCGTGGTTTTGCATTTGGAAGCTGTTGCTGTGACCAGACAACATGCGGTCTAAGGAACTCTCAATTGAGGTGAAGCAGAACATCCTGAGGCTGAAAAAAAGAAAAAAATCTATCAGAGAGATAGCAGACATGCTTGGAGTAGCAAAATCAACAGTCGGGTACATTCTGAGAAAAAAGGAATTGACTGGTGAGCTTGGGAACTCAAAAAGGCCTGGGCGTCCACGGATGACAACAGTGGTGGATGATTGCCGCATACTTTCTTTGGTGAAGAAGAACCCGTTCACAACATCAACTGAAGTCCAGAACACTCTCAGTGAAGTAGGTGTATCTGTCTCTAAGTCAACAGTAAAGAGAAGACTCCATGAAAGTAAATACAAAGGGTTCACATCTAGATTCAAACCATTCATCAATTCCAAAAATAAACAGACCAGAGTTAAATTTGCTGAAAAACACCTCATGAAGCCAGCTCAGTTCTGGAAAAGTACTCTATGGACAGATGAGACCAAGATCAACCTGTACCAGAATGATGGGAAGAAAAAAGTTTGGAGAAGAAAGGGAACGGCACATGATCCAAGGCACACCACATCCTCTGTAAAACATGGTGGAGGCAACGTGATGGCATGGGCATGCATGGCTTTCAATGGCACTGGGTCACTTGTGTTTATTGATGACATAACAGCAGACAAGTGTAGCCGGATGAATTCTGAAGTGTACCGGGATATACTTTCAGCCCAGATTCAGCCAAATGCCGCAAAGTTGATCGGACGGCACTTCATAGTACAGATGGACAATGACCCCAAGCATACAGCCAAAGCTACCCAGGAGTTCATGAGTGCAAAAAAGTGGAACATTCTGCAATGGCCAAGTCAATCACCAGATCTTAACCCAATTGAGCATGCATTTCACTTGCTCAAATCCAGACTTAAGACGGAAAGACCCACAAACAAGCAAGACCTGCTTTGCCAGGCTGTAAAGGCCTGGCAAAGCATTAAGAAGGAGGAAACCCAGCGTTTGGTGATGTCCATGGGTTCCAGACTTAAGGCAGTGATTGCCTCCAAAGGATTCGCAACAAAATATTGAAAATAAAAATTTTTTTTTTGGGTTTGGTTTATTTGTCCAATTACTTTTGACCTCCTAAAATGTGGAGTGTTTGTAAAGAAATGTGTACAATTCCTACAATTTCTATCAGATATTTTTGTTCAAACCTTCAAATTAAACGTTACAATCTGCACTTGAATTCTGTTGTAGAGGTTTCATTTCAAATCCAATGTGGTGGCATGCAGAGCCCAACTCGCGAAAATTGTGTCACTGTCCAAATATTTCTGGACCTAACTGTATATAGATGTGTTGCCACTATTTTTCTTACAGTTGCCCTATGGTTACTATTTTACATCTTCTCGCTTATTTCACATATGTGTGAAAATATATGGCATACATTGAAGCAGGATTCATCTTTATTAGGTGACACAGTTTTTGAGCTTTTTGGTTTATATACATTTTCATCATGATTATAATATTGTGATCCATCATTGTATTTCTTTTCTTGGTGCAAGTGGAAGAACTAATTGTTGCTATATGAACAAATGTTTTTGTTCATTTTTACATGTTTTTAATGTGTGTCACTGTTGTCCTTCTGTATACAATAAAGGATTTTTGTATTTAATATGGTGATCCGAAATAAATTTGTGCCATTCTTTTTTCTTCTAATCAGTCACATGTTTCTTGGCATGTTTTTTGGTTGATCCCACCTTATTTAGTGGTGCCCTCCGCTAGCTCTTGCACAGTAAAATCAATAACTACTCAGTTATATAAAAAGACAGAAAGAGGACTTGAACTCTAGTGTCACCTATTGGAAGTAGTAATCCTAAAAGTCACTGTCAACCCTTTAACGAGCCTTGCCATATAACTGCTTTGTGGACAATGCTACTGTTTTCTATGTCAGCCTTGGAACATCTTCATTGTTTATTTAGTCTATTGGTTGGACACTACATTTGGGCCTCTTTCTAGTAAACTCACATTATTTGAATACTGCCTGCACAATTCTTTATAATCTTTTATATTATGAATCTGATAGATATTTAAATACCATGAACTACGTGTGATGGATATTTTTCCACTGCATGGCTAGCAATTGCTACACTCAATGTATACTACATGGTTGGAAAAGGGGGAATTAAAGAATGACTGATCTATTCCAATAACATATGGTTGTCAAAATAATGGATTAACTATATAGCATTGCTGAACAAGTTGATATTTTTGTGCACTGATAAGTGTTAAAGGTGTTTTGTAGGTAAAATAATGGGGCTTTTGTGTACCATATGGCTAGACAAGATGAGTTTTTTGCATACATTGCAGATTAGTACAATAATATTATTCTGTTTGCTGTATCTCATACAGATGTCTAAGGATTGTTCTGGATTATTTCTCTTAGAGCCCCACCCAATACTGTATGATGATATGTATATTTATCAAGTAGAAACTATAAAGTATAATAATCTGAGACAAGCTTGTGCTTGACCCATCTGTAAAATTGTGGGATTATCCAAGTTTTGAACAGGTTTGTCATCTGCAAGTCTTAGCAAAAGTGTTTGAAAAGTGTTTGAAAGTAATAATGTTACCAACCATTAATACAAGATACTTTATTGTGGTTATTTTTTGTTAACAGCCTACATATTATACAGTCATGGCCAAAAGTGTTGGTACCCCTGAAATTGTTCCAGAAAATGAAGTATTTCTCTGAGAAAGTATTGCAATTGCACATGTTTTGTCATTCATGTTTATTTCTTGTGTATTGGAACAACATAAAAAAGGAAAAAAGGAAATTGAATATATTTTCACACAAAACCCCTAAAACAGGACAAAATTGTTAGCACCTCTCCAAATTTCTGGGTAAACAACCTTGTTTCAATCATGTGATGCTCATTCAAACTCCCCTGTGGCAATTAACAGGTTTGGGCAATAAGAAAATCAGACCTGAAACCAGATAAAAATGGGAGAAGACTCAATCTTTGCGCTCTGTGTCCCACAGTATGTATAGAGAATATAAAAAAAGAAAACTGTCTGAGGACTTCAGAACCAAAATTGTTGAAAAATATCAACAATCTCAAGGTTACAAGTCCATCTCCAGAGATGTTAATGTTCCTTTGTACATGGTGTGCAACGTAAACAAAAACTTGAATAAAACTTGAAACAAAGCGCCAGAGAGTAATGAAACCGCTAGCCTGGAACTCAATCCCATGGAAAACATGTGAAGAGATACTAAAATTGCTATTGGGAGAAGGCACACTTCAAATATGAGAGATCTGGAGCAGTTTGCAAAAGAATAGTTGTACAAAAAGTGATTGATGGCAGTTATTTATTGTAAAGAGTATGCAAATATATTAAGTTGAGGGTGCCAACTATTTTGTCCATCCCAGTTTTGTAGTTGTGTGAAATTATGTCCAATTTACCTTTTTTCTTTTGTTTGTTTTTTTTTGTGCCCAATACACACGAAAAAAATAAAAATGTGTAATTACAATAATTTTCTGGGAGAAATACTTCATTTTCCGGAACAGTTTCAAGGGTGTCAACACTTTGGCTATTACTGTATATAGAATTCCTTTAGTTTTAATATGTATTTTAAATTGATAATTATAAAGTGTTTACATTTGAAAGTAAGTTAGTACTTATAAGGTAAAAAAAGCAAATACAATAAACATGAATTAAATGTGTGACAGAATCGTACATAGGTGTACAGTATAATGCCCATGAGGGTTTACAATCGAAAAGGGAAAGAGGAGGTACACAATAGTTGAGGGTGGAAGCTACTTTCATGGTTGTGTAGTGGTACCGGGGTTATTTTAGTGTTATTTTGTCACAACTCCAACATTGGGCTTAGTTTCCTCTTTCTACAATGACCAGCTACACTAGTGCATGCCAGGTTACTTTAGCAATCTGTTGTCATCATAAAAAGCCTTTTAAAGGGAATCAATCATTAGGATTTTCGTATATAAGCTAAAGCCAGTGCTATACTGGCCCTATCAGGCTGATTATCTACATACATTTAGTTGTCAGCTTGGATGTTTAGGTTTTCAAATCCAAGAAAGTGAAGTTTATAAAATCATAAGCTACTTGATTGGCAGTTGCAACGGAGCTGATAATAACCTGGCGGGTATTCATATAGATTCCCGCACCCCTGCCTGTTGTTTCTCCCTCTCTCTGTTCTCTATGCTAATTTTACTATTTACTGAGATGGCGTTGGAGTTTGCGCCTGCGCATAGCACTTTTCTCCAGCGCATCTTTGTGAAGAATGTGTTATCCCCTACTATTCTATTCTTCCAGCTTCGAGGGCGGCGCATGCGCCCTCACATCTTTTGCTCTCGTGAATGTGGGAACGCACACGGTCACAACAAAAGTGGAGAATAGCTGATCAGAGGACATGATTAGCTGCAGAAGAGGACACTGTGCAAGGAACCAGGGCACCGTGCCAGGACAGCGTGCAGTGCCAGGACACCGTTCCATCACAGCGGCACTGACGTCATGGGGTTAGGTGAGTCTATTGTGAACTTACCTCACCTGACCCCATGCCATGTGATCCGGTGCCAATGTCGCTGGCACGCTGCTGTCGGATTGTTCCTCCTGTCGTATCTTCCGATCAGCTGTTTCAGGGGGCGGTCTCCACATCTGTTGTGACCGCACATGCTCCCGCGGTCACACAAGAGCAAAAGATGTGAGGGCGCATGTGCCGTTCTCTTAGCCGGAAGAGTAGATTAGCAAGGGATAACATGTTCTTCACAAAGATGGTGCCAGAGATAAGCGCTATGCACAGCGCCAACTTCAAATCCATCTTAGTGAATTGTAAAATTAGCATAGAGAACAGAGAGAGGTAGAAACAACAGGCAGGGGGGCAGGAATCCATATGAATACCCACCCAGTTATCATCTGCTCCATTGCAAATGCCAATCAAGTACATCCCCTGGCAGAAATTATGGAATCACCTGGCTCTGAGGATGTTTATTCAGTTGTTTACTTTTGTTTAAAAAAAAGCAGATCACAGACATGGCACAAAACTAAAGTCATTTCAAATGGCAACTTTCTAGATTTAAGAAACACTAAAAAAAATTATGAAAATACAATGTGCTAGCCAGTAACGGTTATTTTTCAAGACCAAAAAGGGGGAAAAAATCATGGAATCACTCAATTATGAGGACAAAATTATGGAATGACCCTGCAAATTTTCATTCCCAAAACTAACATCTGCATCAAATAAAATCTGCTCATTAGTCTGCATTTATAAAGGAGTAATCACACCTGGGAGAGCTGTTGCACCAAATGGACTGACATGAATCATGGCTCCAACACGAGAGATGTCAATTGAAACAAAGGAGAGTATTATCAAACTCTTAAAAGAGGGTAAATCATCACGCAATATTGCAAAAGATGTTGGTTGTTCACGGTCAGCTGTGTCTAAAATCTGGACCAAATACAAACAACATGGGAAGGTTGTTAAAGGCAAACATACTGGTAGACCAAGGAAGACATCAAATTGTCAAGTCAGGAAACTTCAAGAAATATGTCTCCAAAACAGGAAATACACAAGAAAACAAATGAGGAACGAATGGGAGGAAACTGGAGTCAATGTCTGTGACTGTAAGAAACCACCTAAAGGAAATGGGATTTACATACAGAAAAGCTAAACAATAAAAAGATGACTGTCTGAAGAGAACATGTCAATTTCCACAGTCATTGATGATATTGGGCTGCATGCCAGGTAAAGGCACTGGGGAGATAGCTGTCATTACATCTTCAATAAATGCCCAAGTTTACATTGAAATTTTGGACACTTTTCTTATCCCATCAATTGAAAGGGTGTTTGGGGATGATGAAATAATTTATGAAGATGATAATGCATCCTGCCATAGAGCAAACACTGTGAAAACATTCCTTGAAATAAGACACATAAGGTCAATGACATGGCCTGCAAATAGTCTGGATCTCAATCCAATTGAAAATCTTTAATCCAATTGGATTTTCCAATTGAAAAGTTTAAGAAAATGGTCCATGACAAGGCTCCAACCTGCAAAGCTGATCTGGCAACAGCAATCAAAGAATGTTAGAGCCAGATTGATGATGAGTACTGTTTGTCACTCATTAAGTCCATGCCTCAGAGACTGCAGGCTGTAATTGAAGCCAGAGTTGGTGCAACAAAATACTAGTGATGTATTGGAGTGTTCTTTTGTTTGTTTGTTTTTCATGATTCTATAATTTTTTCTCATAATTGAGTGATTCTATAATTTTTACCCCCGTTTGGTCTTGAAAATTAACCATTACTGGCTAGCACATTATGATTTCATGATTTTCTTGTTTCTTAAAGCCAGAAAGTTGAGATTTGAAATTACTTTAGTTTTGTGCCATGTCTGTGATCTGCTTTATTTAAACAAAAGTAAACAACTGAATGAACATCCTCAGAGCCAGGTGAGTCCATAATTTTTGCCAGGGGTTGTAGCTGCTGAATTTATAAACTTCACTTTCTTGGATTTGAAAACCTAAACATCCTAGCTGACCACTAATGGTATGTAGATAAGCAACCTCATAGTGCCAGTATAGCACTGGCTTTAGATTATATATGAAAATCCTGATGATTGGTTCCCTTTATGTCTTGGTACGCCCATAACATGTATTAAGAACTTTCTTGAAAAGCTGTATTTTCAGGATGTTTTTTAAGGTTTCAGAGATAGATTAGAGGTTACAATTTGAGTACTGGAGAGACAGATTTTTTTGTGTATATGAAAAATGTTTTTAGGTTTGTTTTGCTATTAGTGATGAGCAAGTACTAAAATGCTTGTGAATCATAGGTTTGATTCGAGTAACAAGTATAATGGAATCCAATGGGCAACTCGAGTATTTTTCCAAAAGACCCTAACGGGAGGGCTGAGGGACTGGAAAATCACTGAAATGGATAGAAACAGCATGGGGAAAATGCCTGGACTCCCAGGTCACAACAGGGAATAAAATAAATAATTTTAAAAATGACATAGAGTCTCTTTATAATTGATAACCAGCCAAGGTAAAGCAGACAGCTGGATGCTGATATTAGCAGGTTGCAAAGGTCCAAGGGTTAATGGAGAAGCATCTATCAGACACCCTCATTACTAACCCAGTAAAGTGTCATATCTTCAGTGTTGTTCCATGAAAAGACATTAAATATTTACAGAATAGGTTAAGGGTGTATTCAGTTTTTTACATACTGTAGCGTCTTTAAAAATTACATTACAGTGGAACCTTGGTTAACAAGAACAATCCATTCTGGGAGTGTGCTTGTTAACCAAGTTACTCGACTAGCAAAGCAAGATTTCTCATAGGAAATCATTGCAATGCAGACAATTCATTCCACAACTTGTTAAATGTCCCATCCTGGTCAGCTATTCTGCCATTCCACACACGAGCAATCACGCACAAACACACATGCATGCACGCACGCACACACACACACACACAACAACGCACACACATATTATGCTCACCTTACCTTCCGTTCCATCGCCGGCCTCCTGGATCTTGTAGTTTGCCAGTACAGAATGTGTATCGGGTAACCATCGCAACGAGGGAGGACCTTCCCCTGCAGAGCGCTGACTAGAGATGAGCCACCACCCTAGTGTTTGAATTCGGTTCGTTGAACTTGGGGTGTGTTCATAGAACGTTCATCGAACACTTTTGAACACCTTCGAACACCATTGAAAACAATGGCAGGCGAACACAAACACATACAAACATGCACAAACACGAAAGCACACACACATACTGTATTATGCTCACCTTACCTTCCGTTCCATCGCCGGCTTCCTGGGACTTGCAGTTCGCCGGTACAAGATGTGTATTGGGTAACAATTGCGACTAATGCCGGAACTTCCACTGACAGAGTGCTGACGTCAAAGGCAGGAGCCACTTGCCTCTGACTGGCCAGCGCACTGCCTTTGAGTAGGGTCTGACAGAGGAAGTTCTTCCCTTGTTGCGATGGTTACCGATACATATCCTGTAGCGGCGAACTACATGTATCGGGTAACTATCGTGACGAGGGAGGAACTTCCTCTGTCAGACGCTACTGAAAGGCAGCGCACTGGCCAATCAGAGGCAAGCGGCTCCTGCCTTTGACGCCAGCGCTCTGGTAGCGGAAGTTCCGGCATCGGTCGCGATGGTTACCCGATACACATCTTGTACCGGCAAACTGCAAGTCCCATGAGGCCGGCGATGGAACGGAAGGTAAGGTGAGCATAATATGTGTGTGTGCGTGTATGTTTGTGTATGTTTGTTTGTGTTTATGTGTGCTTGTGTGTGTTAATGTGTGTTTGTACGTGTTTGTGTGTGTTTGTGCATGTGGGGAATGGCACAATAGGGGACCAGGATGGGACATTTAACAAGTTGTGGAAGGAATTGTCTGCATTGCAATGATTTCCTATGGGAAATCTTGCTTTGCTGAACGAGTAAGTTGGTTAACAAGCACACTCCCAGAACGGATTGTTCTCGTTAACCAAGGTTCCACTGTTAACATTGAATGACAGTATTACTGTGAAAAGCCAGTTACGCTTTTGGTGATCGAACCATTATCGAACATAACCTCGAACTGTAGAACTTGCAGCTAATTGTTCACGTTCATCGAACAACTTGAACATTGCCTAAAACAGGTCGAATTTGAGATTGGCGAACAGTTCGATTCGAACACCGCTCATCTCTAGCACTGATGTCAAAGGCAGGAGCCGCTTGCCTCTGATTGGTCAACGCGTTGCCTTTGAGTACCGGCTAACAGTGGAAGTTCCTTCCTTGTCGCAATGTTTACCGATACACATCCTGTAGCGGCAAACTACAAGAACCGTCAGGCCGGTGATGGAACGGAAGGTAAGGTGAGCATAATATGTGTGTTTGTACGTGTTTGTGCGTGTTTGTGTGTGTTTGTGCGTGTTTGTGCGGACTGTAAGAGCGGGTCAGAGCGCAGTGGATGTACGGAACCGGAAGTGTGTGCGGTGAGTATTTGCTCATACAGCAATGCTTGCTCGTAAAGTGAGTTACAAATTTACAGCAAGCTTTGCTCGATAAGCGGAATACTCGCTAACTGGGTTACTAGTTAACCAAGGTTCCATTGTATTATGTCTTGATTCAGTATTGCATTTCTGACTATTTTTTGTTCTAATTTTTGGTACTTTAAGGGTATTTTCACATATTATATATGTAAAATAATTTTTATAAAAAAGATGGCAACATCAAAACAACAGCAGAAACAGCAAAAAGGATGATTAAAACAAAAAAACAATATTTCAGAAAAACAACACTGGCATTTCCCTTCTTCAAAAACTATGAGGGATTAAGATGCCATGTGCATCAAACCTTAAGCTGCTTATTTGCCTCAAATTTTTTTCTAAAATTGGCATCTTTTTTAATTGCATTTTACAGTCATGGCTGATAGTGTTGGCACCCTTGACATTATTCCAGAAAATTAAGTATTTATCCTAGAAAATTATTGCAATTACACATGTTTTGTTCAATACACATTTAATTCCTTTGTGTATATTGGAAGAATACAAAAAAAGAGAAAAAAAAGGCAAATTGGCCATAATTAGCTGGACAAAATACACACAAAGGAAATAAATGTGTATAAGAAAGCATTTGTAATTGCAATAACTTTCTGGGAGAAATACTTCATTTTCTGGAACAATTTCAAGGGTGCCAACACATACGGCCACGACTATTTATGTTTACTTGTGTTTTTCTTATGATTGGCATTGTGGGTGTGGTTATTTTCAGGTGATTTTGGATGATTTATCAATTGACTTTTTTTAAAAATGTGATCCAATGTGTCCTTTTGAGTAATTTTTTTTCTATGGCAGACATTTTTTTGCCAATGTTAGAGTTGTGTGCAACATTTTAATGGAATATGTGACAGTTTTTGCTCTAAAAAGGCTCAAAACAAGTTATAGGCAAAAATAAAGAGCAATTTTTCTCAAAATTTATGGATCATGTGCACTATTTTGAAGAATTTGACACAAAAAAGTCAAAGAATACCACAAGACAGAAAAAGAAAAAGTCACTTAAAAACAAACGCAAATGATGACTGATTGGAGGCGCTATAATTCCTGCCTTCTTTTGGCAGAAACTGAAGTTTAATATAACATCCTAAATAGTGTGTAAAGTGCACCATTCTGCCTACTGGTTTTGAATGCCCTTCTCTCTCCTCGCTCACTGGTGATTGATATCACTGGATTGTCTGAAGTGACCAGTCAATCCAGCAATGCACATTACCAGTGAGGGTGGGCGGGTTAAATGGGAAACCAGTATGTACAGTCATATGAAAAAGTTTGGGCACCCCTATTAATGTTAACTTTTTTTCTTTATAACAATTTGAGTTTTTGCAACAGCTATTTCAGTTTCATATATCTAATAACTGATGGACTCAGTAATATTTCTGGATTGAAATGAGGTTTATTGTACTAACAGAAAATGTGCAATCCGCATTTAAACAAAATTTGACCGGTGCAAAAGTATGGGCACCCTTATCAATTTCTTGATTTGAACACTCCTAACTACTTTTTACTGACTTACTAAAGCACTAAATTGGTTTTGTAACCTCATTGAGCTTTGAACTTCATAGGCAGGTGTATCCAATCATGAGAAAAGGTATTTAAGGTGGCCACTTGCAAGTTGTTCTCCTATTTGAATCTCCTATGAAGAGGGGCATCATGGGCTCCTCAAAACAACTCTCAAATGATCTGAAAACAAAGATTATTCAACATAGTTGTTCAGGGGAAGGATACAAAAAGTTGTCTCAGAGATTTAAACTGTCAGTTTCCAATGTGAGGAACATAGTAAGGAAATGGAAGAACACAGGCACAGTTCTTGTTACGCCCAGAAGTGGCAGGCCAAGAAAAATATCAGAAAGACAGAGAAGAAGAATGATGAGAACAGTCAAGGACAATCCACAGACCACCTCCAAAGACCTGCAGCTTCATCTTGCTGCAGATGGTGTCAATGCGGTCAACAATACAGCACACTTCGCACAAGGAGAAACTGTATAGGAGAGTGATGCGAAAGAAGCCGTTTCTGCAAGCACGCCACAAACAGAGTCACCTGAGGTATGCAAAAGCATATTTGGACAAGCCAGTTACATTTTGGAGAAGGTCATGTGGACTGATGAAACAAAGATTGAGTTGTTTGGTCATACATAAAGGCGTTATGCATGGAGGCAAAAAAAACACGGCATTCCTAGAAAAGCACTTGCTACCCACAGTAAAATTTGGTAGAGGTTCCATCATGCTTTGGGGCTGTGTGGCCAATGCCGGCACCGGGAATCTCGTTAAAGTTGAGGGTCGCATGGATTCAACTCAGTATCAGCAGATTCTTGACAATAATGTGCAAGAATCAGTGACGAAGTTGAAGTTACGCAGGGGATGGATATTTCAGCAAGACAATGATCCAAAACACTGCTCCAAATCTACTCAGGCATTCATGCAGAGGAACAACTACAATGTTCTGGAAGGGCCATCCCAGTTCCCAGACCTGAATATCATTGAACATCTGTGGGATGATTTGAAGAGTGCTGTCCATGCTCGGCGACCATCAAACTTAAATGAACTGGAATTGTTTTGTACACAGAAATGGTCAAATATACCTTCATCCAGGATCCAGGAACTCATTAAAAGCAACAGGAAGTGACTAGAGGCTGTTACTTTTGCAAAAGGAGGATCTACAAAATATAAATGTCACTTTTATGTTGAGGTGCCCATACTTTTGCATCGGTCAAATTTTGTTTAAATGCGGATTTCACATTTTCTGTTAGTATAATAAACCTCATTCCAATCCAGAAATATTACTGAGTCCATCAGTTATTAGATATATTAAACTGAAATAGCTGTTGCAAAAACCCAAATTGTTATGAAGAAAAAAGGTTAACATTAATAGGGGTGCCCAAACTTTTTCATATGACTGTATAAGGCCTGTTTCAGATGTCAATGATTCTGGTACGTATGTGCTAGTTTTTATATGTACCAGAATCACGGACATATGCAGACCCATTATAATTAAGGGGGCTGCGCAGTGCGCACACATCAGTGATTTTTCACTGACCATGTCTCCGTGTGGCATACACGCATATCCGTGATTGCCTCTCAGAGACATGTCTGTGTTTTCTGGCATTACTGATGTCACACAGACCACACTATGGAGTGATCCATGAAACACGCACCAGAAAAACACGGATATTGAAAATAAAAAGCATTTTCAACTCACCCGTCTCCAGCGACGCTGTGTTTGGCCGCTGCTCTCTGCTTCTTCCTGGCCGGCTCATTACTGGTATGCATATTCATGTATGCAGCCAGAGCCGACCTGGAAGTAGCTGCACAGGTGAGAGACACAGCGGCCGGATTCTGCAGAGCTGGAGACTTCAGCACCACAGACAGCAGGAGTGGGGACAGGTGAGTTTATCTCCATGTGCAATCACGGAGTACAGATCACGTATCACGGATTGCACATGGACAACCAACGTGTGCCGTGAATCATGGCACACATAGGGACATATGCATTTTTAACACGTCAGTGAAAAATGTCCGTGTTTTTACCTGACATGTGAAACAGGCCTAACCGTTCACTGAAGTTATATTAGGGAAGGAGGTAGAGCAGGAGAATTTAAAACACCATGACTCAGTGCTTGCTCAAAATGAGTATAAACAACCATTGTAACTGTATACATTGAAACTGAATAATAATAATAACTGAAAGTGTTAATGGTAAAATAGACAGATAGAAAACCCATGTATATATTATTTTACAAATATAGAATTCTTAGTGTCTTCTCATTGTAAGGGTTATTTGACAAGCGGTTCATTTTAAATGTTTTATGTAATGTAATTAATGAAGCTCATTATTAATCACCAGTAACTGCCCTAATTCAAATGAATGCACCTCATTGTTATATTCACCAGTCAGCTGTGATGAATGTAGGTCATCTGGATGTGGGATTCTCATGCAACAGCCAAGAATAAAATTATAACATTTGGAAGCGCAGTGTTTCATTGACACAGTTATTTTGTGGCGCTGAACTCCCATGTTGCTCCATACAAATACTTCTCACTCTTTTACTACACTCTACTACGCCATCAACAGTCAGAATATAATGATGCCTGAACATCACCCATGTGCCATGACACAAAAAAATATATTTTTTAAATAACTGGTCTTCTAGAATACATCCTATAAAAGGAAAAAGCTCTCATTGCTGATATGGAATATTAGATAATGCTCATTCAGAGGGGGTTGACCATTTTTGAGAAAAATGTCTGTGTGCCTTTGAACTTCTGAATCATAACAGATTGCAAAAGCTCACATTGTCATGATTCCCCAGTATTGCTGGTGTGAGCAAACAGATACTAGCTGGCATGTAACAGCAACTATGCAAATTGCATATATGCGGTAATCTAACCACTCGCTCTTACTTGCAATACCAGGGAATTATGACAGTGCACTGTTTTAATTTTTATTATTTTGTTAGTATTTTAATCCAACTTTGGCTTTCAACACTGTCTGAATCCATCTGGGCTTGCTCTTGATCAGCATCAAGCATGTGTTGACTGAAATGTGATCTCCGGTCTCTTCTACACATTCCCAATGTTGGTGCATATTGGTCTACTCATTTGCATATGTGTATTGATTGCATTAAGGTCCGGAGACTGGGGGTCAACTCTATTTCATTGTCATTGAATCATTTGTTGGCCTAATTCGAATTATGCTTTGGGTCGTTGTCCCGCTGGATGTCGCCCTTTTCATACTCATAGTACTCAAGTGTACAAAGTAACTCATCTTGTAGAATACTCTTGTAGAATGCTCACATATAGCTCAGCACTGAAACCAACATCGATTCTGGTCAAGTATCCAATGTCTTTGGCTGTGACAACCCCATATTATCAGGCTTCAGCAATGGAATTTGACAGTTATATTCAATTTCTCTGTTAGCCCCTTTTTACCTTGTTTCTTCCAAAGCCATTTGCACCAATCAGAGCCTAGTCTATTGACTTTCGTCCCATTGCTCCAAATTACCTGTTTCCAATCTTCTATTTTTCATACTTTTTGTCAAACTCAAATCAACGCTTCTTATTACAATATTGAAGTCGAGGTTTCTTCACCTTTATTTGGGCCACTATTCCAGACTTGTGTAATGTACCTCATATGGTGCTTACATGGACATCTGTGATCTCACTATTTTAAACCACACGAGCCACCTCCACTGCAATGTTTGTCATGCCAGAACTAATAGACCTTTTGATGAGCCGACTTGTTGATGCCATTATTTTGACTGGACATCCACCTCTTGGCTTTTGAGTGATGGATGGACTTCATATCATATTCTTTCAACTGTCATGGTACTCACATGATGCAGTTTGGAAATTTTCTTGGCCGAGAGAATGCTATTGTTGAGCTGGAGGATGCTGTTTTTCGTTTCTTGGGAATGCTTGTTCATCGATGCTCTTCAGTTCCAACCAGTGACGTTTTTACTTGGGAATAAGCCTAATAACACACTGAGCTATTAGGGAATGTGTGAACAGGTTGTAATTTGTAGTGTGGCGCCCCTGACCTGGTCAGGCACCACTGAGTACTGCACCCATGCTGTGTCAGTACAACACAAGGTAATCCCAAAGGCTGATTAGGGTGTGGACACACAGACACTTAGTAACCAGGACACACACACAGCTTAGAGGGGACCCCTGGGCAGTCCCAGGGAGGGGGCATGGCCCTCGCATCCCAGCTAGTGGTGGGTAGTGGGACTGGAGACAGAGAGTTGTGCAGTGGCAGCCAAAGGAGAAGGAGTGGAGGAGCCACATCTGAAGGGTAGAGCGGAGGAGCAGGACCCTGTCAGACCCTGTACCTGTAGTGGCTGCTGGCGGGGGAGAGAGGCTACCCAGTGGTGCTGCCTGAAATCCACCTAGTGCAGAGGTGGCTGAGTAAGGAGACTACTGGTAGACCAAACCCACATGGGTAAACAGGTCCCCAGAGCAGGAACCCATTTACTTGTCCTGCCAACCCTGCTGGTGAGGGCACTGTATGTGCCTCACCAACCTACACAGAGTCCGCAGCATCAGCAGCAATGAGGGGGTCCATAAGGAGGATTGAGCCTGGAGCCATCTTAACCTTGGTCCACGCTGCCAGCAAACGGGCCAGAAAGGGGAGAACGGCAGTTGCGACTTCCCTGGGTGATCTCCGCAATACTACAAGTAAGGAGTCACACCAAACAAGAAGGGCTAGGAAGGCGAGTCAGCAGTCACCCCTACATCAGTCGAAGGGATACCTGGTTCCACCTGGTTCATCATAATATCGCCCGGGTTGACTCACAGCTACCATCTGAGAGTGAGTAAAAACCCTGAAAGACATTGCTGCCTGTGTGTGAGTTCTTCTGTGACCTGTGGTACTACACACTTACACTGGGCCCTGGGGCCAGCCTCTCTCTCGGGAGGCCACAACAACTGAATGCATTTACCATCAGCCCCAGGCGTTCCCTAAACTGCAGTGACGGTCGTCCCCTGACCGCAATTACCGAGAGTGGTGTCACGATTCACATAGAAGTTAACCTGACCTACTGTCACGCTCCCCGGGTCCCCTGTGCTGCCCCCCGGCTCACCTGTCACGCTCCCCGCTCTCCAGCACCCCTTGCCAGCGCGTCCCCAGCGTCCTGGTCCCCGCACCCGGCGTCCGTCGGCTTCACACCCCCATCCTGGCCCTGCTGCTTCCTCCTCGCAGCTTCCTGCTCTGGCTTCTGGCACTCGGGCAGCGCGCATGCGCATTAGGGCGCGCGCGCGGTCATTGACCCTTTCTTAAAGGGCCAGCGTCCATTAACAGGAAATGATGCAAAACAGGTACAGGGTATAAAGGGGGTTTATGTCCAAGGGGGCGGGGCCTGATCTTCGTGTTTCTTAAGCTAGGAGTCAGGTCTCCTGGTGTATATGTGTATATACTCACCTATCTCTCTTGTAGAGCCGTGCCTGCCTCGCCATCCGGTCCAGACCGAATCCCGAACCCCGAACGCAGTCCATCTGCCATCCTGACAGTCCGTACCATCTCGGATCCCTGCGGTGATCTGTCATCTCGCTCCAAAGGTTCCGGGCCCCGCCTGACATCTTCTCGGCTTCCGAACCTGAGCTGCGTCACCCGGACTACCACCAGTGACTCCGTAGTCCCAGGGACTTCTCCGTTATACTCCTGTGCACGGACTGTTCTGCTGCCTATAGTGCTCCAGCTACCGGACCCCTTACCACCATCTAGGAGTTCGGCCCAGTGGATCCACCTCCTGGGTCTGCCCGTCCACCTGGCCCTGACAGTAAGATCAGGCCATGGATCCCGCTGCAGCACTAGCAGCCTTACAGGAGGAACTCCAACGCCAGCGAGAGACTCAGACCCGCATGCTGCAATTTATGTCTTCTGTGGACGCCCGCCTGAACACGCTACAAGCGGCAGTCACGACTTCAGCATCCCGGGCCTCCACTAGTCAAGCCATAGCTCCAGCTCCCGTGGCGACTTCGTCAGATACTTCCGGACTTCATTTGGCCTCACCACCCTGGTACGCCGGAGACCCCAAGACCTGCAGGGGATTCTTAAACCAATGCTCCCTCCATTTCACGCAGCTGCCGCATTTGTTTGCCTCTGATCAAGCCAAGGTCGCCTTCATCATGTCCCATCTAGAGGGTGAGGCACTGGCGCGGATGAACCCCTTGTGGGAGAAGGGGGATCCTGTGACCACGAACATCCAGGCCTTCCTGCAGGCATTCCGTGGCACCTTTGATGAGCCCGGACGCGCCTCCGCGTCTGCTTCGTCTCTTCTCCGGTTGCGTCAGGGGACTCTGACGGTGGGCCAATACGCAATCCGGTTTCGCACCTTGGCTTCGGAACTCGGGTGGAACAACGAGGCCTTAACCGCCGCCTTCTGGGAAGGACTCTCGGGGCGAATTAAAGATGAGCTGGCGGGTCGTGACGTACCGACCACCCTGGATGCCCTGATTACCCTAGCGACTCGAGTGGACATCCGCTTTCAGGAGCGATCCAAGGAAGTGTCCCGTGAGAGACGTCCGGTACGGCATTCCTCTCCTCCGCAGAAGCCCTCCGTACTTCAGTCATCAACAGCTGGGGTCCCCGTCCACGAGCCCATGCAGATTGACAGAGTGCGGCAGTCTGAACAACGTAGAGCTGAGCGGCTCGCCAAGGGCCTCTGCTTTTACTGCGGAGAGGACACACACCTGCTACGCTCCTGTCCTGAGAGGCCGGGAAACTCCAAAGCCTAGGGTTGGTAGGAGAGGCCACCCTAGGTGCTGGGACTCTCTCAGACCCGGTTACATGGACTGTGCAAGTGACAACGGGAGAGACGCGGTTCACGGCTGAGGCATACCTCGATTCCGGGGCAGCAGGCAATTTCATCCAGCAGGCCACGGTGGACAAGTACCAGGTGCCTGTTACTCCACTTGACAAGCCCCTCGTGATTGCCTCTGTGGATGGGAGACCCCTCTCTGACACCATCTCCTGGATCACCAAGCCGGTGGAACTGCGTATCGGTGCCCTGCACACCGAGAACATCGCTCTCTACGTACTCCCACACATGTCCCATCAAATCCTGCTGGGACTTCCCTGGTTGCGGACACACGAACCATCAGTCAGCTGGGGCACTGGCGAAATCACCCGATGGGGCTCTTCGTGCCATGAGAAGTGCCTGAAGACCATCCAACCCATCCGACGACCTCCGGTTCCAGAGAACCTACCGGGGCTGCCCTCGGCCTATTGGTCCTTTGCAGACGTCTTTGATAAAAAGGAATCCGAGGTACTTCCGCCACATCGTCCCTACGATTGTGCCATCGACCTGCTCCCTGGAACTACACCACCTCGAGGACGAATATATCCATTGTCTCCAGCCGAAACAAGGGCCATGTCTACTTACATCACAGAGAGCCTGGCAAGGGGATTCATCCGGAGATCCTCCTCTCCTGCTGGAGCAGGTTTCTTCTTTGTCAAGAAGAAAGAGGGCGACTTACGCCCATGCATAGACTACCGGGGTTTGAATCAAATCACCGTAAAAAACAAGTACCCTCTGCCGCTCATCCCTGAATTGTTTGACCGGCTTAGAGGAGCTCGTGTGTTCACCAAGCTGGATCTTCGGGGTGCTTACAATCTGGTCCGCATCCGCTCTGGGGACGAATGGAAGACCGCGTTCAACACTCGCGATGGGCACTATGAATACTGCGTGATGCCCTTCGGTCTGTGTAACGCCCCAGCCGTCTTTCAAGAACTGGTGAACGACGTCTTCCGGGACCTTCTTTACGTCTGTGTGGTAGTATATCTGGATGACATCCTTGTCTTCTCTCCGGACCTCCAGACCCACAGAGAGAACGTGCAGCTGGTTCTACAAAGACTGAGAGAGAATCGTCTGTACGCGAAGTATGAGAAGTGTGTCTTTGAGCAGTCTTCTCTCCCCTTCCTGGGGTACATCATCTCTGATACCGGACTGCAGATGGATCCAAAGAAGGTCTCCTCCATTCTCAACTGGCCTCCTCCTTCTGGACTGAAGGCAATCCAACGTTTCCTGGGATTCGCCAACTACTACCGCCAGTTCATCCCTCACTTCTCGGCTCTGACTGCTCCTCTCTCCGCTTTGACCAAGAAGGAGGCTAATCCAAAGGACTGGTCACCTGCGGCCGACGCCGCGTTTGGCTCGCTGAAGCGGGCATTTGCCTCCTCTCCTGTACTTCACCGTCCGGAGTTAAACCGCCAGTTCACCTTGGAGGTGGATGCCTCCTCCTCAGGAGCCGGAGCAGTGCTCATGCAGAAATCCTCCTCCGGGAAGATAGTGACTTGCGGATTCTTCTCCAAGAGCTTCTCAGCGCCTGAACGCAACTACACCATCGGTGACCGAGAGCTCTTGGCAGTCAAACTGGCTCTGGAGGAATGGCGCTACCTTCTGGAAGGAGCAGTGTACCCCGTTATCATTTACACGGACCACAAGAACCTGGAATACCTGCGGTCTGCTCAGCGACTGAACCCACGGCAAGCCAGGTGGTCCTTATTCTTTGCCAGGTTTGATTTCCAGCTCCATTTCCGACCCGCGGACAAGAATGTACGCGCTGATGCCTTGTCCAGGTCTTTCATGCCCATAGAGCAGGAGGAGGAGACTACCCAACCCATCATCTGTCCTAGCAAAATCATTCCGGTGGCCCCTGTCACCCTGGCCCAGATACCGCCCGGGAAGACCTATGTCTCTGAGACAGACAGGCAAAAAGTGTTACACTGGGGTCATGCCTCGAAAACAGCCGGTCATGCTGGTCAGAAGAGAACATGGGGTGCGATTGTACGCCATTACTGGTGGCCATCCCTTCGCACGGACGTCGCTGCTTTTGTCTCTGCCTGCTCCTCTTGTGCCAGGAACAAGACGCCCAAACACCTGCCATATGGCCGTCTTCTGCCTCTGCCGATACCTTCAGTTCCGTGGCAACACATAGCGATGGACTTTATTACAGACTTGCCATTGTCCTCCGGACACACAGTCATATGGGTCGTGGTGGATCGATTCTCTAAAATGGCCCATTTCGTCCCTATGGCTGGATTGCCCTCTGCTCAGGAACTCGCGGACGCCTACATACATCACATCTTCCGCTTGCATGGCTTTCCATCTCACATCGTATCCGATAGAGGAACTCAGTTCACCTCCCGCTTCTGGAGGGCTCTCTGCAACCATCTGGGAGTGACTCTGGACTTTTCATCTGCATACCATCCTCAGTCTAATGGCCAAGTGGAGAGGGTCAACCAAATATTGACCTCTTTCTTACGTCACTATGTCAACGCCCATCACGACGACTGGTCCACGCTTCTTCCTTGGGCTGAATTCTCCCATAACCACCACATCAGTGAGTCGTCCTCCAGCTCTCCCTTCCATGTCGTTTACGGACTTCAGCCCTCCGTCCCATTGCCTGTATCCCCTTCTTCGGATGTCCCTGCTGCTGATACTGTAGCCCGTGACTTTGCAACCATTTGGGACTCTGTCAAGGCGTCCCTTGGGCGTGCTTCCCTGCGGATGAAAAGACACGCAGACAAGAGACGTCTGGACCCTCCGTGTTTCTCTCCTGGTGATCTAGTCTGGCTTGCATCCAAGTACGTCCGATTGAAGATACCATCCTACAAGCTGGGTCCTCGCTACATCGGGCCGTTTAAAGTCCTCAACAAGATCAATGAGGTCTCCTACAAGCTACAGCTCCCGGCCACGATGAGGATACCCAACTCATTCCACGTCTCCCTGCTCAAGCCGGTTGTCCTGGGTCCCTTCTCCGCTGCTGCCAGTTCGGCTCCTCCACCTATTGCCGATGACGACATCTATGCGGTAAGGGATATCGTGGCCATGAAGACCGTACGGGGTCGACAGTTCTTCCTGGTGGACTGGGCAGGGTATGGTCCTGAGGATAGGTCCTGGGAGCCCCG